>NW_027002928.1:0-5865 GCF_036934945.1 Oncorhynchus masou masou | reverse complement strand
AGTAAGAAAGCACTGAGCTAGACTGTAACAAGTAAGAAAGCACTGAGCTAGACTGTAACAAGTAAGAAAGCACTGAGCTAGACTGTAACAAGTAAGAAAGCACTGAGCTAGACTGTAACAAGTAAGAAAGCACTGAGCTAGACTGTAACAAGTAAAGAAAGCACTGAGCTGGACTGTAACAAGTAAGAAAGCACTGAGCTAGACTGTAACAAGTAAGAAAGCACTGAGCTAGACTGTAACAAGTAAGAAAGCACTGAGCTAGACTGTAACAAGTAAGAAAGCACTGAGCTAGACTGTAACAAGTAAGAAAGCACTGAGCTGGACTGTAACAAGTAAGAAAGCACTGAGCTGGACTGTAACAAGTAAGAAAGCACTGAGCTGGACTGTAACAAGTAAGAAATCACTGAGCTAGACTGTAACAAGTAAGAAAGCACTGAGCTGGACTGTAACAAGTAAGAAAGCACTGAGCTAGACTGTAACAAGTAAGAAAGCACTGAGCTGGACTGTAACAAGTAAGAAAGCACTAAGCTAGACTGTAACAAGTAAGAAAGCACTGAGCTAGACTGTAACAAGTAAGAAAGCACTGAGCTAGACTGTAACAAGTAAGAAAGCACTGAGCTGGACTGTAACAAGTAAGAAAGCACTGAGCTGGACTGTAACAAGTAAGAAAGCACTGAGCTGGACTGTAACAAGTAAGAAAGCACTGAGCTGGACTGTAACAAGTAAGAAAGCACTGAGCTAGACTGTAACAAGTAAGAAAGCACTGAGCTAGACTGTAACAAGTAAGAAAGCACTGAGCTAGACTGTAACAAGTAAGAAAGCACTGAGCTAGACTGTAACAAGTAAGAAAGCACTGAGCTGGACTGTAACAAGTAAGAAAGCACTGAGCTAGACTGTAACAAGTAAGAAAGCACTGAGCTGGACTGTAACAAGTAAGAAAGCACTGAGCTAGACTGTAACAAGTAAGAAAGCACTGAGCTAGACTGTAACAAGTAAGAAAGCACTGAGCTGGACTGTAACAAGTAAGAAAGCACTGAGCTAGACTGTAACAAGTAAGAAAGCACTGAGCTGGACTGTAACAAGTAAGAAAGCACTGAGCTGGACTGTAACAAGTAAGAAAGCACTGAGCTAGACTGTAACAAGTAAGAAAGCACTGAGCTGGACTGTAACAAGTAAGAAAGCACTGAGCTAGACTGTAACAAGTAAGAAAGCACTGAGCTAGACTGTAACAAGTAAGAAAGCACTGAGCTAGACTGTAACAAGTAAGAAAGCACTGAGCTAGACTGTAACAAGTAAGAAAGCACTGAGCTAGACTGTAACAAGTAAGAAAGCACTGAGCTGGACTGTAACAAGTAGGAAAGCACTGAGCTGGACTGTAACAAGTAAGAAAGCACTGAGCTAGACAGTAACAAGTAAGAAAGCACTGAGCTAGACTGTAACAAGTAAGAAAGCACTGAGCTAGACTAACAAGTAAGAAAGCACTGAGCTAGACTGTAAGAAGTAAAAAAGCACTGAGCTAGACTGTAACAAGTAAGAAAGCACTGAGCTAGACTGTAACAAGTAAGAAAGCACTGAGCTAGACTGTAACAAGTAAGAAAGAACTGAGCTAGACTGTAACGAGTAAGAAAGCACTGAGCTAGACTGTAACAAGTAAGAAAGCACTGAGCTGGACTGTAACAAGTAAGAAAGCACTGAGCTGGACTGTAACAAGTAAGAAAGCACTGAGCTAGACTATAACGAGTAAGAAAGCACTGAGCTAGACTGTAACTAGTAATAAAGCACTGAGCTGGACTGTAACAAGTAAGAAAGCACTGAGCTAGACTGTAACAAGTAAGAAAGCACTGAGCTGGACTGTAACAAGTAAGAAAGCACTGAGCTAGACTGTAACGAGTAAGAAAGCACTGAGCTAGACTGTAACAAGTAATAAAGCACTGAGCTGGACTGTAACAAGTAAGAAAGCACTGAGCTAGACTGTAACAAGTAAGAAAGCACTGAGCTGGACTGTAACAAGTAGGAAAGCACTGAGCTGGACTGTAACAAGTAAGAAAGCACTGAGCTAGACTGTAACAAGTAAGAAAGCACTGAGCTAGACTGTAACAAGTAAGAAAGCACTGAGCTAGACTAACAAGTAAGAAAGCACTGAGCTAGACTGTAACAAGTAAGAAAGCACTGAGCTAGACTGTAACAAGTAAGAAAGCACTGAACTAGACTGTAACAAGTAAGAAAGCACTGAGCTAGACTGTAACAAGTAAGAAAGCACTGAGCTAGACTGTAACAAGTAAGAAAGCACTGAGCTGGACTGTAACAAGTAGGAAAGCACTGAGCTGGACTGTAACAAGTAAGAAAGCACTGAGCTAGACAGTAACAAGTAAGAAAGCACTGAGCTAGACTGTAACAAGTAAGAAAGCACTGAGCTAGACTAACAAGTAAGAAAGCACTGAGCTAGACTGTAACAAGTAAAAAAGCACTGAGCTAGACTGTAACAATTAAGAAAGCACTGAGCTAGACTGTAACAAGTAAGAAAGCACTGAGCTAGACTGTAACAATTAAGAAAGCACTGAGCTAGACTGTAACAAGTAAGAAAGCACTGAGCTAGACTGTAACAAGTAAGAAAGCACTGAGCTAGACTGTAACAAGTAAGAAAGCACTGAGCTGGACTGTAACAAGTAAGAAAGCACTGAGCTGGACTGTAACAAGTAAGAAAGCACTGAGCTGGACTGTAACAAGTAAGAAATCACTGAGCTAGACTGTAACAAGTAAGAAAGCACTGAGCTGGACTGTAACAAGTAAGAAAGCACTGAGCTAGACTGTAACAAGTAAGAAAGCACTGAGCTGGACTGTAACAAGTAAGAAAGCACTAAGCTAGACTGTAACAAGTAAGAAAGCACTGAGCTTGACTGTAACAAGTAAGAAAGCACTGAGCTGGACTGTAAAGGTAAGAAAGCACTGAGCTGGACTGTAACAAGTAAGAAAGCACTGAGCTAGACTGTAACAAGTAAGAAAGCACTGAGCTGGACTGTAACAAGTAAGAAAGCACTGAGCTAGACTGTAACAAGTAAGAAAGCACTGAGCTAGACAGTAACAAGTAAGAAAGCACTGAGCTAGACTGTAACAAGTAAGAAAGCACTGAGCTAGACTAACAAGTAAGAAAGCACTGAGCTAGACTGTAAGAAGTAAAAAAGCACTGAGCTAGACTGTAACAAGTAAGAAAGCACTGAGCTAGACTGTAACAAGTAAGAAAGCACTGAGCTAGACTGTAACAAGTAAGAAAGAACTGAGCTAGACTGTAACGAGTAAGAAAGCACTGAGCTAGACTGTAACAAGTAAGAAAGCACTGAGCTGGACTGTAACAAGTAAGAAAGCACTGAGCTGGACTGTAACAAGTAAGAAAGCACTGAGCTAGACTATAACGAGTAAGAAAGCACTGAGCTAGACTGTAACTAGTAATAAAGCACTGAGCTGGACTGTAACAAGTAAGAAAGCACTGAGCTAGACTGTAACAAGTAAGAAAGCACTGAGCTGGACTGTAACAAGTAAGAAAGCACTGAGCTAGACTGTAACGAGTAAGAAAGCACTGAGCTAGACTGTAACAAGTAATAAAGCACTGAGCTGGACTGTAACAAGTAAGAAAGCACTGAGCTAGACTGTAACAAGTAAGAAAGCACTGAGCTGGACTGTAACAAGTAGGAAAGCACTGAGCTGGACTGTAACAAGTAAGAAAGCACTGAGCTAGACTGTAACAAGTAAGAAAGCACTGAGCTAGACTGTAACAAGTAAGAAAGCACTGAGCTAGACTAACAAGTAAGAAAGCACTGAGCTAGACTGTAACAAGTAAGAAAGCACTGAGCTAGACTGTAACAAGTAAGAAAGCACTGAACTAGACTGTAACAAGTAAGAAAGCACTGAGCTAGACTGTAACAAGTAAGAAAGCACTGAGCTAGACTGTAACAAGTAAGAAAGCACTGAGCTGGACTGTAACAAGTAGGAAAGCACTGAGCTGGACTGTAACAAGTAAGAAAGCACTGAGCTAGACAGTAACAAGTAAGAAAGCACTGAGCTAGACTGTAACAAGTAAGAAAGCACTGAGCTAGACTAACAAGTAAGAAAGCACTGAGCTAGACTGTAACAAGTAAAAAAGCACTGAGCTAGACTGTAACAATTAAGAAAGCACTGAGCTAGACTGTAACAAGTAAGAAAGCACTGAGCTAGACTGTAACAATTAAGAAAGCACTGAGCTAGACTGTAACAAGTAAGAAAGCACTGAGCTAGACTGTAACAAGTAAGAAAGCACTGAGCTAGACTGTAACAAGTAAGAAAGCACTGAGCTGGACTGTAACAAGTAAGAAAGCACTGAGCTGGACTGTAACAAGTAAGAAAGCACTGAGCTGGACTGTAACAAGTAAGAAATCACTGAGCTAGACTGTAACAAGTAAGAAAGCACTGAGCTGGACTGTAACAAGTAAGAAAGCACTGAGCTAGACTGTAACAAGTAAGAAAGCACTGAGCTGGACTGTAACAAGTAAGAAAGCACTAAGCTAGACTGTAACAAGTAAGAAAGCACTGAGCTTGACTGTAACAAGTAAGAAAGCACTGAGCTAGACTGTAACAAGTAAGAAAGCACTGAGCTGGACTGTAAAAGGTAAGAAAGCACTGAGCTGGACTGTAACAAGTAAGAAAGCACTGAGCTAGACTGTAACAAGTAAGAAAGCACTGAGCTGGACTGTAACAAGTAAGAAAGCACTGAGCTAGACTGTAACAAGTAAGAAAGCACTGAGCTAGACTGTAACAAGTAAGAAAGCACTGAGCTAGACTGTAACAAGTAAGAAAGCACTGAGCTGGACTGTAACAAGTAAGAAAGCTCAAAGCTGGACTGTAACAAGTAAGAAAGCACTGAGCTAGACTGTAACAAGTAAGAAAGCACTGAGCTGGACTGTAAAAGGTAAGAAAGCACTGAGCTGGACTGTAACAAGTAAGAAAGCACTGAGCTAGACTGTAACAAGTAAGAAAGCACTGAGCTGGACTGTAACAAGTAAGAAAGCACTGAGCTAGACTGTAACAAGTAAGAAAGCACTGAGCTGGACTGTAACAAGTAAGAAAGCTCAAAGCTGGACTGTAACAAGTAAGAAAGCACTGAGCTAGACTGTAACAAGTAAGAAAGCACTGAGCTGGACTGTAAAAGGTAAGAAAGCACTGAGCTGGACTGTAACAAGTAAGAAAGCATTGAGCTAGACTTTAACAAGTAAGAAAGCACTGAGCTGGACTGTAACAAGTAAGAAAGCACTGAGCTAGACTGTAACAAGTAATAAAGCACTGAGCTGGACTGTAACAAGTAAGAAAGCACTGAGCTAGACTGTAACAAGTAAGAAAGCACTGAGCTGGACTGTAACAAGTAAGAAAGCACTGAGCTAGACTGTAACGAGTAAGAAAGCACTGAGCTAGACTGTAACAAGTAATAAAGCACTGAGCTGGACTGTAACAAGTAAGAAAGCACTGAGCTAGACTGTAACAAGTAAGAAAGCACTGAGCTGGACTGTAACAAGTAGGAAAGCACTGAGCTGGACTGTAACAAGTAAGAAAGCACTGAGCTAGACTGTAACAAGTAAGAAAGCACTGAGCTAGACTGTAACAAGTAAGAAAGCACTGAGCTAGACTAACAAGTAAGAAAGCACTGAGCTAGACTGTAACAAGTAAGAAAGCACTGAGCTAGACTGTAACAAGTAAGAAAGCACTGAACTAGACTGTAACAAGTAAGAAAGCACTGAGCTAGACTGTAACAAGTAAGAAAGCACTGAGCTAGACTGTAACAAGTAAGAAAGCACTGAGCTGGACTGTAACAAGTAGGAAAGCACTGAGCTGGACTGTAAC
>NW_027002927.1:0-5865 GCF_036934945.1 Oncorhynchus masou masou | reverse complement strand
TAGACAGGGATAGAGGACACTCTCGTGGTTAGTTCCAGGGAGGTAGACAGGATAGAGGACACTGTCTGTTAGTTACAGGAGGTAGACAGGATAGAGGACACTGTCTCGTTAGTTCACAGGAGGTAGACAGGATAGAGGACACTGTCTTCTGTTAGTTCCAGGAGGTAGACAGGATAGAGTGGCATCAAGTCTGTCTGTTAGTTCCTAGGAGGTAGACAGGATAGAGGGCACTGTCTGTTAGTTCAGGAGGTAGACAGGATAGAGTGACACTGTCTGCGTGTTAGTTACAGGAGGTAGACAGGATAGAGGACAC
Organism: Oncorhynchus masou masou; assembly: GCF_036934945.1. Classification (NCBI taxonomy): domain Eukaryota; kingdom Metazoa; phylum Chordata; class Actinopteri; order Salmoniformes; family Salmonidae; genus Oncorhynchus; species Oncorhynchus masou. The sequence continues at coordinate 5,552 of NW_027002927.1, read as the reverse complement.
TGTCTGTTAGTTCCAGGAGGTAGACAGGATAGAGGACACTGTCTATTAGTTCCAGGAGGTAGACAGGATAGAGGACACTGTCTGTTAGTTCCAGGAGGTAGACAGGATAGAGGACACTGTCTGTTAGTTCAGGAGGTAGACAGGATAGAGGACACTGTCGTAGTTAGGTTACAGGAGGTAGACAGGATAGAGGACACTGTCTATTAGTTCCAGGAGGTAGACAGGATAGAGGACACTGTCTATTAGTTCCAGGAGGTAGACAGGATAGAGGACACTGTCTGATAGTTCCAGGAGGTAGACAGGATAGAGGACACTGTCTATTAGTTCCAGGAGGTAGACAGGATAGGAGGACACTGTCTGTGTGTTAGTTCCAGGAGGTAGACAGGATAGAGGACACTGTCTGTTAGTTCCAGGAGGTAGACAGGATAGGGGACACTGTCTGTCTGTTAGTTCCAGGAGGTAGACAGGATAGAGGACACTGTCTGTTAGTTCCAGGAGGTAGACAGGATAGAGGACACTGTCTATTAGTTCCAGGAGGTAGACGGGATAGAGGACACTGTCTGTGTGTTAGTTACAGGAGGTAGACAGGATAGAGGACACTGTCTGTTAGGTTACAGGAGGTAGACAGGATAGAGGACACTTTGTGTTAGTTCCAGGAGGTAGACAGGATAGAGGACACTGTCTGTTAGTTACAGGAGGTAGACAGGATAGAGGACACTGTCTGTGTGTTAGTTCCAGGAGGTAGACAGGATAGAGGGCACTGTCTGTTAGTTCCAGGAGGTAGACAGGATAGAGGACACTGTCTATTAGTTCCAGGAGGTAGACAGGATAGAGGACACTGTGTGTTAGTTCCAGGAGGTAGACAGGATAGAGGACACTGTGTGTTAGTTCCAGGAGGTAGACAGGATAGAGGACACTGTCTGTGTGTTAGTTACAGGAGGTAGACAGGATAGAGGACACTGTCTGTTAGTTCCAGGAGGTAGACAGGATAGAGGACACTGTCTATTAGTTCCAGGAGGTAGACAGGATAGAGGACACTGTCTGATAGTTCCAGGAGGTAGACAGGATAGAGGACACTGTCTGTTAGTTCCAGGAGGTAGACAGGATAGAGGACACTGTCTGTTAGTTACAGGAGGTAGACAGGATAGAGGACACTGTCTATTAGTTCCAGGAGGTAGACAGGATAGAGGACACTGTGTGTTAGTTCCAGGAGGTAGACAGGATAGAGGACACTGTCTGATAGTTCCAGGAGGTAGACAGGATAGAGGACACTGTCTATTAGTTCCAGGAGGTAGACAGGATAGAGGACACTGTCTGTTAGTTCCAGGAGGTAGACAGGATAGAGGACACTGTCTATTAGTTCCAGGAGGTAGACAGGATAGAGGACACTGTCTGTCTGTTAGTTCAGGAGGTAGACAGGATAGAGGACACTGTCTGATAGTTCCAGGAGGTAGACAGGATACAGGACACTGTCTGTTAGTTCCAGGAGGTAGACGGGATAGAGGACACTGTCTATTAGTTCCAGGAGGTAGACAGGATAGAGGACACTGTCTGTTAGTTCCAGGAGGTAGACAGGATAGAGGACACTGTCTATTAGTTCAGGAGGTAGACAGGATAGAGGACACTGTCTGTTAGTTACAGGAGGTAGACAGGATAGAGGACACTGTCTGTTAGTTACAGGAGGTAGATAGGATAGAGGACACTGTCTGTGTGTTAGTTCCAGGAGGTAGACAGGATAGAGGGCACTGTCTGTTAGTTCCAGGAGGTAGACAGGATAGAGGACACTGTCTATTAGTTCCAGGAGGTAGACAGGATAGAGGACACTGTGTGTTAGTTCCAGGAGGTAGACAGGATAGAGGACACTGTGTGTTAGTTCCAGGAGGTAGACAGGATAGAGGACACTGTCTGTGTGTTAGTTACAGGAGGTAGACAGGATAGAGGACACTGTCTGTTAGTTCCAGGAGGTAGACAGGATAGAGGACACTGTCTATTAGTTCCAGGAGGTAGACAGGATAGAGGACACTGTCTGATAGTTCCAGGAGGTAGACAGGATAGAGGACACTGTCTGTTAGTTCCAGGAGGTAGACAGGATAGAGGACACTGTCTGTTAGTTACAGGAGGTAGACAGGATAGAGGACACTGTCTATTAGTTCCAGGAGGTAGACAGGATAGAGGACACTGTGTGTTAGTTCCAGGAGGTAGACAGGATAGAGGACACTGTCTGATAGTTCCAGGAGGTAGACAGGATAGAGGACACTGTCTATTAGTTCCAGGAGGTAGACAGGATAGAGGACACTGTCTGTTAGTTCCAGGAGGTAGACAGGATAGAGGACACTGTCTATTAGTTCCAGGAGGTAGACAGGATAGAGGACACTGTCTGTCTGTTAGTTCAGGAGGTAGACAGGATAGAGGACACTGTCTGATAGTTCCAGGAGGTAGACAGGATACAGGACACTGTCTGTTAGTTCCAGGAGGTAGACGGGATAGAGGACACTGTCTATTAGTTCCAGGAGGTAGACAGGATAGAGGACACTGTCTGTTAGTTCCAGGAGGTAGACAGGATAGAGGACACTGTCTATTAGTTCAGGAGGTAGACAGGATAGAGGACACTGTCTGTTAGTTACAGGAGGTAGACAGGATAGAGGACACTGTCTATTAGTTCCAGGAGGTAGACAGGATAGAGGACACTGTCTGTCTGTTAGTTCCAGGAGGTAGACAGGATAGAGGACACTGTCTGTTAGTTCCAGGAGGTAGACAGGATAGAGGACACTGTCTGTTAGTTCCAGGAGGTAGACAGGATAGAGGACACTGTCTATTAGTTCCAGGAGGTAGACAGGATAGAGGACACTGTCTGTTAGTTCCAGGAGGTAGACAGGATAGAGGACACTGTCTGATTAGTTCCAGGAGGTAGACAGGATAGAGGACACTGTCTGTTAGTTACAGGAGGTAGACAGGATAGAGGACACTGTCTGTTAGTTACAGGAGGTAGACAGGATAGAGGACACTGTCTGTGTGTTAGTTCCAGGAGGTAGACAGGATAGAGGGCACTGTCTGTTAGTTCCAGGAGGTAGACAGGATAGAGGACACTGTCTATTAGTTCCAGGAGGTAGACAGGATAGAGGACACTGTGTGTTAGTTCCAGGAGGTAGACAGGATAGAGGACACTGTGTGTTAGTTCCAGGAGGTAGACAGGATAGAGGACACTGTCTGTGTGTTAGTTCCAGGAGGTAGACAGGATAGAGGACACTGTCTGTTAGTTCCAGGAGGTAGACAGGATAGAGGACACTGTCTATTAGTTCCAGGAGGTAGACAGGATAGAGGACACTGTCTGATTAGTTCCAGGAGGTAGACAGGATAGAGGACACTGTCTGTTAGTTCCAGGAGGTAGACAGGATAGAGGACACTGTCTGTTAGTTACAGGAGGTAGACAGGATAGAGGACACTGTCTATTAGTTCCAGGAGGTAGACAGGATAGAGGACACTGTGTGTTAGTTCCAGGAGGTAGACAGGATAGAGGACACTGTCTGATAGTTCCAGGAGGTAGACAGGATAGAGGACACTGTCTATTAGTTCCAGGAGGTAGACAGGATAGAGGACACTGTCTGTTAGTTCCAGGAGGTAGACAGGATAGAGGACACTGTCTATTAGTTCCAGGAGGTAGACAGGATAGAGGACACTGTCTGTCTGTTAGTTCAGGAGGTAGACAGGATAGAGGACACTGTCTGATAGTTCCAGGAGGTAGACAGGATACGAGGACACTGTCTGTTAGTTCCAGGAGGTAGACGGGATAGAGGACACTGTCTATTAGTTCCAGGAGGTAGACAGGATAGAGGACACTGTCTGTTAGTTCCAGGAGGTAGACAGGATAGAGGACACTGTCTGTTAGTTCCAGGAGGTAGACAGGATAGAGGACACTGTCTGTTAGTTACAGGAGGTAGACAGGATAGAGGACACTGTCTATTAGTTCCAGGAGGTAGACAGGATAGAGGACACTGTCTGTGTGTTAGTTCCAGGAGGTAGACAGGATAGAGGACACTGTCTGATAGTTCCAGGAGGTAGACAGGATAGAGGACACTGTCTATTAGTTCCAGGAGGTAGACAGGATAGAGGACACTGTCTGTTAGTTCCAGGAGGTAGACAGGATAGAGGACACTGTCTATTAGTTCCAGGAGGTAGACAGGATAGAGGACACTGTCTGTCTGTTAGTTCAGGAGGTAGACAGGATAGAGGACACTGTCTGATAGTTCCAGGAGGTAGACAGGATACAGGACACTGTCTGTTGAGTTCCAGGAGGTAGACGGGATAGAGGACACTGTCTATTAGTTCCAGGAGGTAGACAGGATAGAGGACACTGTCTGTTAGTTCCAGGAGGTAGACAGGATAGAGGACACTGTCTATTAGTTCCAGGAGGTAGACAGGATAGAGGACACTGTCTGTTAGTTCCAGGAGGTGTAGACAGGATAGAGGACACTCTCTGTTAGTTCCAGGAGGTAGACAGGATAGAGGACACTGTCTGTTAGTTCCAGGAGGTAGACAGGATAGAGGACACTGTCTGATAGTTCCAGGAGGTAGACAGGATAGAGGACACTGTCTGATTAGTTCCAGGAGGTAGACAGGATAGAGGACACTGTGTGTTAGTTCCAGGAGGTAGACAGGATAGAGGACACTGTCTGTGTGTTAGTTCCAGGAGGTAGACAGGATAGAGGACACTGTCTGTGTGTTAGTTCCAGGAGGTAGACAGGATAGAGGACACTGTCTGTTAGTTCCAGGAGGTAGACAGGATAGAGGACACTGTCTGTTAGTTCCAGGAGGTAGACAGGATAGAGGACACTGTCTGTTAGTTCCAGGAGGTAGACAGGATAGAGGACACTGTGTGTTAGTTCCAGGAGGTAGACAGGATAGAGGACACTGTCTGTCTGTTAGTTCCAGGAGGTAGACAGGATAGAGGACACTCTCTGTTAGTTCCAGGAGGTAGACAGGATAGAGGACACTGGCTGTCTGTTAGTGTACAGGAGGTAGACAGGATAGAGGGCACTGTCTGTTAGTTCCAGGAGGTGGGGACAGGATAGGAGGGACACTGTCTCTTAGTTCCAGGAGGTAGACAGGATAGAGGACACTGTCTGTGTGTTAGTTCCAGGAGGTAGACAGGATAGAGGACACTGTCTGTTAGTTCCAGGAGGTAGACAGGATAGAGGACACTGTCTATTAGTTCCAGGAGGTAGACAGGATAGAGGACACTGCTCTGTTAGTTCCAGGAGGTAGACAGGATAGAGGACACTGTGTGTTAGTTCCAGGAGGTAGACAGGATAGAGGACACTGTCTCATTAGTTCCAGGAGGTAGGGACAGGATAGAGGACACTGTCTGTCTGTTAGTCCAGGGAGTGTGACAGGATAGAGGACACTGTCTGTCTGTTAGTTCCAGGAGGTAGACAGGATAGAGGGCACTGTCTATTAGTTCCAGGAGGCAGATAGGATAGAGTGACACTGTGCTAGTTCCAGTGCCAGGAGTGTAGACAGGATAGAGGACACTGTCTGTCTGTTAGTTCCGGGAG
>NW_027002926.1:0-5866 GCF_036934945.1 Oncorhynchus masou masou | reverse complement strand
TGATTACATTTGGGAACATTGTCCTGCTTAGGGTGCCGTCTTTCGGACGGGACTTTCAAACAGGTGTCCTGACTCTCTGTGGCCATTCTAAATCATATGGCTCTTATTGTAAGAGTAGGGGTCTTCACCCCTGTCATGGCTAATTTCCCAACATGGCCACATTCCATCATGGCCACCTAATCATCCCCCTCATTCCTAATTGGCATAGTTCACTCTTCACCTCTCCACCTGATAGATGATGTGTCGTGAGCCTTCTGGCACAAAAATGGTCACTGTGCATCACTGATGTGGGTGATACACATTTCCTCCTACTATGTAAAGCGCTTTGAGTACCTCAGTTGGTGGAAAAGTACTATATAAACCCAATAAATTATTATTAATTATTAATATTTGTATACGATCACATATTTTTATTTATTTTATTTAACCTTTAATTAACTAGGTAAGTCAGTTAAAAACAAATTCATATTTACAATGATGGTCTTCTCCAGCAAAACCTTAACCCGGACGACGCTGGATCTATTGTGCGCCGCCCTATGGGACTCCCAATCACGGTCGGTTGCGATAGAGCCTGGAATCGAACCAGGGTCTGTAGTAACACCTCTTGCACTGAGATGCAGCGCCTTAGACCGCTGCGCCTCTCTATTATGCGTGGGAATACTTGGGAGCAGATTTCCAAAATTAAGATTTCCTGGTGTTATGCTGAAACAGGAAAGGGTGTTCCCCAAACTGAATCGTCAAGAAAAGGTATTCTTCATATTTTCAAACAGTCCAATTATATTTTCCAATTGGGTTATACATTTGGGTGAGGTTTTATTCTCGCCTGAGTAGCCTCGTTTCACTGCCCAAAATCAAATGAAACCATCTAGTCTTCAGCGAAATAACAACACAATGTCAAATACAGGTAGCTTAGTCAAATAATTAACATCCAATCACATTAACCGTTACTCTCTCGTGGGAATTCCACGGTCTGTATGTAGCAAAATGTAGCTGCTGCTCATGTTGGTATCTATACTGATGGTGCAAAAGCCATGACAGAGAGACATAGTGGAGTGGTAATGCTCGTGCAAGCAGTTGCTCCCGAGCCACTTGGGTACACAGCAGCATCCACCGAGAGGCTCTTGCTGCCAAGGGAATGCCTGACAGCTTGAAAGACGTTTTGGACACTACAGTGAAAATGGTTAACTTTGTTTAAGCAAGGCCCCTGAACTCTTGTGTATTTTATATATTATGCAATGATATGGGCAGCGACCATGTAACGCTTCTACAACATACAGAAGTTCGCTAGTTATCAAGGGGCAAAGTATTGACAATTTTTTAAATTGAGAGACGAGCTTAAAGTTTTCTTTACTGACCATAATTTTCACTTGTCTGACCGTTTGCATGATGACGAGTTTCTCACACAACTGGCCTATCTGGGTGATGTTTTTTCTTGCCTAAATGATCTGAATCTAGAATTACAGGGACTCTCCGAAACTATATTCAATGTGTGGGACAAAATTGAGGCTATGATTAAGAAGTTGGAGCTCTTCTCTGTCTGCATTAAAAATGACAACACACAGGTCTTTCCATCATTGTATGATTTTTTGTGTGCAAATGAACTCAAGCTTACGGACAATGTCAATGTGATATAGCAAAGCACCTGAGTGAGCTGGATCCGCAATTACACAGGTACTTTCCCGAAACGGACGACACAAACAACTGGATTCGTTTTCCCTTTCATGCCCTGCTTCCAGTCCACTTACTGATATCTGAAGAAAGAAATTACAACAAGCGGTTCTGAGAAAATGCAATTTAATCAGATGCCAGTGCCAGATTTCTGGTTTGGGCTGCGCTCAGAGTTTCTTGCCTTGGCAAATCGCTCTGGCAAATCGCACTGATGCTCTTTGCAACCACGCACCTATGTGAGAGTAGATTCTGGGCCCTCACTAGCATGAAAACTAAATACAGGCACAGACTGTGTGGAAAATGATTTAAGACTGAGACTCTCTCCAATACAACCCAACATCGCAGAGTTACAGTATGTGCATCCTTTCAAGCACAACCTTCTCATTAACCTGTGGTGTTATTCACAATTTTCGATGAACAAATAAGGTTGCTTATGTAAGATGGCTAAATAAAGAGCAAAATTATTGATTATTATTATATTATTATTTGTGCCCTGGTCCTATAAGAGCTCTTTGTCACTTCCCACGAGCCGGGTTGTGACAAAAATTCATACTCACTCTTATGTTGAATACATTTATCAAATAGTGTGTGTGTGGCAGGCTTACAATGATGGCAAAAAACAACATTTGAAAGTGCGCTGAGCCTGGTGCCTGAGGGGGTAGCTGGAGGTTAAATGTTTGAAGGGGTTTGGGACTATAAAACGTTTGGGAACCACTGGTCTAGAATGTCATGCTGTAGAGTAAATATTTCTCATCTAAGGGGCCTAGCCCGAACCATGAAAAACATTCTCAGACCAATATTCCTCCTCCACCAAACTTTACAGTTGGCACTCTGCATTCGGGCAGGAGGCATTCTCCTGGCATCTGCCTAACCTAGATTTGTCCGCCAGACTGCCAGATGGTGAAGCGTGATTTATCACTCTAGAGAATGCATTTCCACTGCTCCAGAGTCCAATGGCGGCAAGCTATACACCACTCCAGCCGATGCATTGCGCATGGTTATCTTAGTCATGTGTTCTGCTGCTCGGCCATGGAAACCCATTTCATGAAGCTCATGACGAACAGTTCTTATGCTGAAGTTGCTTCCAGAGGCAGTTTGGAACTCGGTAGTGAGTGTTGCGACCGAGGACAAACAATTTTTATGCGCTACTCGCTCCAGCACTCAACGGTCCCGTTCTGTGAGCTTGTGTGGCCTACCACTTTCCGGCTGAGTCAATGTTGCCCCTTGCCCACTATGATCCATGGCATGACCATCTTAAAACAATTCCTTATGTCAGGCTTAGGAACCCCCCCCCCGACACCCAACGGCTTAGGCCTTTAGGAGTTTAAAATCACCTATGCTTAATTTAATAGTGACAACTGAAAGACTCCAAAAACAATTTAGTCCAAATAATATAAGCTAAATATCATGTGGCTGTCCATGGTACTGATTTCTTTGTGTGCGTGTGTGTGTGCATGTGTGTGTGCATGTGCATGTGTGTGTGTGTGTGTGTGTGCATGTGTGTGTGCGTGTGCATAAGTAGAAAAAACATGTTGACTCAACCAATTGTTGAGAAATGCAAATGCCATCCTCCTCTCTTCAATGTTGCCAGAATGGTCTATAACTCTGTCATACAGAACACGCTGTTGGTTTTTGTTGTCCTAGGCTACATGGCTAAAATGCTTGCTCGCTAGCCTAACTTCCTTTCATTGGCAATGATTAGTCTGCTAGTTGACATTAGCCCATTACATCTAGCTATACAGAGCATTCGGAAAGTATTTCAGACCCCTTGACTTTTTCCACATTTTGTGACGTTAGTCTTATTCTAAAATGTATTAAATCATGTATTTTTCTCATCAATCTAACACAATACCCCATAATGACAAAGTAGAAATTGGTTGTTAGACATTTTTGCTAATTTATAAAACCTAATAAACAGAAATAACTTATTTACAGACCCTTTGCTATGAGACTCGAAATGCAACCTGTTTCCATTGATCATCCTTGAGATGTTTCTGCAACTTGATTGTGGTATATTCAATTGATTGGACATGATTTGGAAAGGCACACACCTGTCTATATTAAGTTTTACAGTTGACAGTGTATGTCATAGAAAAAACCAAGCCATGCAGCCGAAGGAATTGTCCATAGACCCCCGAGACAGGATTGTGTTGAGGCAGAGATCTGGGGAAGGGAACCACCAAGACTCTTCCTAGAGTTGGTTGCCCGGCCATAATTGAGCAATCGGATGAGAAGGTCCTTGGTCAGAGAGCTGGCCACCCGGCCATAATTGAGCAATCGGATGAGAAGGTCCTTGGTCAGAGAGCTGACCAAGAACCTGATGGTCACTCTGACAGAGCTATGGTTCCTCTTTGGAGATGTCAGAACCTTCCAGAAAGACAAACATCTCTGCAGTCATCCACCAATCAGGCCTTTATGGTAAAGTGACCAGTAAAAGGCACATGACAGCCCGCATGAAGTTTGCCAAAAGGCACCTAAAGGACTCTCAGACCATGAGAAAGAAGATTCTCTGGTCTGATGGAATCAAGATTGAACTCTTTGACCTGAATGTCAAGCGTTACATCTGGAGGAAACCTAGCACCATCCCTACAGAAAAGCGTGGGGGTGGCAGCATCATGCAGTTGGGATGTTTTTCAGTGGCAGGGACTGGGAGACAGGATCAAGGGAAAGATGAATGGAGCAAAGTACAGAGATAAACTTGAGGGAAACATGCTCCAGAGCGCTCGGGACCTCAGACTGTGGCAAAGGTTCACCTTCCAACAGGACAACGGTCCTAAGCACACAGCCAAGACCATGCCTGAGTGGTTTCGGGACAAGTCTCTGAATGTCCTTGAGTGGCCATGCCAGAGCCCGGACTTCAACCCGATCGAACATCTCTGGAGAGACCTGAAAATAGCTGTGCAGCGACTGTCCAGATCCAACCTGACAGAGCTGGGGAGGATCTGTAAAGAAGATTGGGAGAAGCTCCCCTAATACAGTTATGCCAACCTTGTAGCGTCATACAAAAAAAGACTTGAGGGTATAATCACTGCCAAAGTTGCTTCAATAAAGTACTGAGTAAAGGGTCTGAATACTTATGTAAATGTGATATATATACAGTACCAGTCAAAAGTTTAGACACACCTACTCATTCAATGTTTTTTCTTTATTTTTTATATTTTATACATTGTAGAATAATAGTGAAGACATCAAAACTATGAAACAACACATATGGAATCACGTAGTAACCAAAAAAGTGTTAAACAAATCAAAAAATATTTTATTGTTTAGATTCTTCAAAATTGCCACTCTTTGCCTTGATGACAGTTTTGCACACTCTTTAGCTAGCTAGCAATTGATTGACAACAATAGAACAAGATGCAACAATTCAAGTTTTTTCTGTTGATGACGTTTGGCTTGATGTGATGTGATTGGTGTGAAGCCAAATCTAAACGGCCTTCCCTTTACCCTTTTTCTGTGTGCTCCAGGACCATTCACAGTTGAACTTACTTAGTTTAGCTTATTGGCTATTATTGTATAAAAAATATATATCAAGGGACGCCAAATGCTCACTGGCTTCCCTTGCATTCAATGCTACGGGTGGCAATAATATCATACTCTTTTTGACCAGACAGCATCAGATAAATGGGCAGAGACAGAGGGGCACTGTTTCCCTGCCACAATGTTTTCTCCGGTGAGATATGTTCAGCCTCTTGCGAATTGAAGGAAACACAGAGAGACCAAAGATAAATTAGTTTATATATTTTTTATAAATTGTGGGAAGCCTTGGCATTCATGAATACACGCACTGTAAAACAATTGTCATTTTTTGGGGATCTGTATTTAAATAGTTTTAGTCAACTTCAAATTGACTATTAGTTCCCTCTGAAAAATAGTTGCTATCCACAAAGCATAGTTAAAACCAGGGGTGCAACTTTGGTCTTAGAAGTGGGGGGACATATTATTTATTTACATTTTATTTATGTCTGATAAACACTCCAAACAGCCTACCCGACCTCTGAGGCGTCCGCATGATCCTAAAGCACACTGTCGCCTCATTTTGTATCACATTCCAATGATAAAACTGGGGTAAGGGGGGGCAAAAATGCAATTTCAGAATGTGAGGGGGACATGTCCAGTGAAACTATAGTTATCCCAGGTCTGGAATGCAGTGACACACATGAAAAATGGGAAGGATTTGTGAAGATGAGGTGGGGGT
>NW_027002925.1:0-5868 GCF_036934945.1 Oncorhynchus masou masou | reverse complement strand
TAAACAAAACACTTTTGAAGTTGTAAACTAAATGCTTTTCAAGCTGTTAACAAAATGCTTTTGAAGCTGTAAACTAAATGCTTTTGAAGCTGTAAACTAATTGCTTTTGAAGCTGTAAACTAAACGCTTTTGAAGCTGCAAACTAAACGCTTTTGAAGCAGCAAACTAAATTCTTTTGAAGCTGCAAACTAAATGCTTTTGAAACTGTTAACTAAATGCTTTTGAAGCTGCAAACTAAACACTTTTGAAGCTGCAAACTAAACAGTTTTAAAGCTGGTAACTAAAACTTTTGAAGCTGTAAACAAAACACTTTTGAAGCTGTAAACTAAATGCTTTTGAAGCTGTAAACTAAATGCTTTTGAAGCTGTAAACTAAACACTTTTGAAGCTGTAAACTAAACGCTTTTGAAGCTGCAAACTAAACACTTTTGAAGCTGTAAACTAAACACTTTTGAAGCTGCAAACTAAACGCTTTTGAAGCTGCAAACTAAACGCTTTTGAAGCTGCAAACTAAACACTTTTGAAGCTGCAAACTAAACACTTTTAAAGCTGGTAACTAAAACTTTTGAAGCTGTAAACAAAACACTTTTGAAGCTGTAAACTAAATGCTTTTGAAGCTGTTAACAAAATGCTTTTGAAGCTGTAAACTAAATGCTTTTGAAGCTGTAAACTAATTGCTTTTGAAGCTGTAAACTAAACACTTTTGAAGCTGTAAACTAAACGCTTTTGAAGCTGTAAACTAAATGCTTTTGAAGCTGTAAACTAAATGCTTTTGAAGCTGTAAACTAAACACTTTTGAAGCTGTAAACTAAACAGTTTTAAAGCTGGTAACTAAAACTTTTGAAGCTGTAAACAAAACACTTTTGAAGCTGTAAACTAAATGCTTTTGAAGCTGTAAACTAATTGCTTTTGAAGCTGTAAACTAAACACTTTTGAAGCTGTAAACTAAACGTTTTGAAGCTGTAAACTAAATGCTTTTGAAGCTGTACACTAAATGCTTTTGAAGCTGTAAACTAAACACTTTTGAAGCTGTAAACTAAATGCTTTTGAAGCTGTTAACAAAATGCTTTTGAAGCTGTAAACTAAATGCTTTTGAAGCTGTAAACTAAATGCTTTTGAAGCTGTAAACTAAACACTTTTGAAGCTGTAAACTAAACGTTTTTGAAGCTGTAAACTAAACACTTTTGAAGCTGTAAACTAAACACTTTTGAAGCTGTAAACTAAATGCTTTTGAAGCTGTAAACTAAACACTTTTGAAGCTGTAAACTAAACACTTTTGAAGCTGTAAACTAAACATTTTTGAAGCTGTAAACTAAACACTTTTGAAGCTGTAAACTAAACACTTTTGAAGCTGTAAACTAAACACTTTTGAAGCTGTAAACTAAACAATTTTGAAGCTGTAAACTAAACATTTTTGAAGCTGTAAACTAAACACTTTTGAAGCTGTAAACTAAACACTTTTGAAGCTGTAAACTATACGTTTTTGAAGCTGTAAACTAAATATTTTTGAAGCTGTAAATGAAACAATTTTGAAGCTGTAAACTATACGTTTTTGAAGCTGTAAACTAAATGTTTTTGAAGCTGTAAATGAAACACCTTTGAAGCTGTAAACTAAACACTTTTGAAGCTATAAACTAAATGCTTTTGAAGCTGCAAACTAAACACTTTTGAAGCTGTAAACTAAACAATTTTGAAGCTGTAAACTAAACATTTTTGAAGCTGTAAACTAAACACTTTTGAAGCTGTAAACTAAACACTTTTGAAGCTGTAAACTATACGTTTTTGAAGCTGTAAACTAAATATTTTTGAAGCTGTAAATGAAACAATTTTGAAGCTGTAAACTATACGTTTTTGAAGCTGTAAACTAAATGTTTTTGAAGCTGTAAATGAAACACCTTTGAAGCTGTAACCAACACTTTTGAAGCTATAAAATCCAAATGCTTTTGAAGCTGCAAACTAAAACACTTTTGAAGCTGCAACCAAACAGTTTTAAAGCTGGTAACTAAAACTTTGAAGCTGTAAACAAAACACTTTTAAGCTGTAAACTAAATGCTTTTGAAGCTGTTAACAAAATGCTTTTGAAGCTGTAAACTAAATGCTTTTTGAAGCTGTAAACTAATTGCTTTTGAAGCTGTAAACTAAACACTTTTGAAGCTGTAAACTAAATGCTTTTGAAGCTGTAAACTAAATGCTTTTGAAGCTGTAAACTAAACACTTTTGAAGCTGTAAACTAAACAGTTTTAAAGCTGGTAACTATACGTTTTTGAAGCTGTAAACTAAATATTTTTGAAGCTGTAAATGAAACAATTTTGAAGCTGTAAACTATACGTTTTTGAAGCTGTAAACTAAATGTTTTTGAAGCTGTAAATGAAACACCTTTGAAGCTGTAAACTAAACACTTTTGAAGCTATAAACTAAATGCTTTTGAAGCTGCAAACTAAACACTTTTGAAGCTGTAAACTAAACAATTTTGAAGCTGTAAACTAAACATTTTTGAAGCTGTAAACTAAACACTTTTGAAGCTGTAAACTAAACACTTTTGAAGCTGTAAACTATACGTTTTTGAAGCCTGTAACTAAATATTTTTGAAGCTGTAAATGAAACAATTTTGAAGCTGTAAACTATACGTTTTTGAAGCTGTAAACTAAATGTTTTTGAAGCTGTAAATGAAACACCTTTGAAGCTGTAAACTAAACACTTTTGAAGCTATAAACTAAATGCTTTTGAAGCTGCAAACTAAACACTTTTGAAGCTGCAAACTAAACAGTTTTAAAGCTGGTAACTAAAACTTTTGAAGCTGTAAACAAAACACTTTTGAAGCTGTAAACTAAATGCTTTTGAAGCTGTTAACAAAATGCTTTTGAAGCTGTAAACTAAATGCTTTTGAAGCTGTAAACTAATTGCTTTTGAAGCTGTAAACTAAACACTTTTGAAGCTGTAAACTAAATGCTTTTGAAGCTGTAAACTAAATGCTTTTGAAGCTGTAAACTAAACACTTTTGAAGCTGTAAACTAAACAGTTTTAAAGCTGGTAACTAAAACTTTTTGAAGCTGTAAACAAAACACTTTTGAAGCTGTAAACTAAATGCTTTTGAAGCTGTAAACTAATTGCTTTTGAAGCTGTAAACTAAACACTTTTGAAGCTGTAAACTAAACGTTTTGAAGCTGTAAACTAAATGCTTTTGAAGCTGTACACTAAATGCTTTTGAAGCTGTAAACTAAACACTTTTGAAGCTGTAAACTAAATGCTTTTGAAGCTGTTAACAAAATGCTTTTGAAGCTGTAAACTAAATGCTTTTGAAGCTGTAAACTAAATGCTTTTGAAGCTGTAAACTAAACACTTTTGAAGCTGTAAACTAAACGTTTTTGAAGCTGTAAACTAAACACTTTTGAAGCTGTAAACTAAACACTTTTGAAGCTGTAAACTAAATGCTTTTGAAGCTGTAAACTAAACACTTTTGAAGCTGTAAACTAAACACTTTTGAAGCTGTAAACTAAACATTTTTGAAGCTGTAAACTAAACACTTTTGAAGCTGTAAACTAAACACTTTTGAAGCTGTAAACTAAACACTTTTGAAGCTGTAAACTAAACAATTTTGAAGCTGTAAACTAAACATTTTTGAAGCTGTAAACTAAACACTTTTGAAGCTGTAAACTAAACACTTTTGAAGCTGTAAACTATACGTTTTTGAAGCTGTAAACTAAATATTTTTGAAGCTGTAAATGAAACAATTTTGAAGCTGTAAACTATACGTTTTTGAAGCTGTAAACTAAATGTTTTTGAAGCTGTAAATGAAACACCTTTGAAGCTGTAAACTAAACACTTTTGAAGCTGTAAACTAAATGTTTTTGAAGCTGTAAATGAAACACTTTTGAAGCTGTAAACGAAACACTTTTGAAGCTGTAAACTAAACACTTTTGAAGCTGGTAACTAAACACTTTTGAAGCTGTAAACTAAACACTTTTGAAGCTATAAACTAAATGCTTTTGAAGCTGCAAACTAAACACTTTTGAAGCTGTTTTAAAGCTGGTAACTAAAACTTTGAAGCTGTAAACAAAACACTTTTGAAGCTGTAAACTAAATGCTTTTCAAGCTGTTAACAAAATTTTTGAAGCTGTAAACTAAATGCTTTTGAAGCTGTAAACTAATTGCTTTTGAAGCTGTAAACTAAACACTTTTGAAGCTGTAAACTAAACGTTTTGAAGCTTTTTTGAAGCTGTAAACTAAATGCTTTTGAAGCTGTAAACTAAATGCTTTGAAGCTGCAAACTAAACGCTTTTGAAGCTGCAAACTAAACGCTTTTGAAGCAGCAAACTAAATGCTTTTGAAGCTGCAAACTAAATGCTTTTGAAACTGTTAACTAAATGCTTTTAAAGCTGCAAACTAAACACTTTTGAAGCTGCAAACTAAACAGTTTTAAAGCTGGTAACTAAAACTTTTGAAGCTGTAAACAAAACACTTTTGAAGCTGTAAACTAAATGCTTTTGAAGCTGTTAACAAAATGCTTTTGAAGCTGTAAACTAAATGCTTTTGAAGCTGTAAACTAATTGCTTTTGAAGCTGTAAACTAAACACTTTTGAAGCTGTAAACTAAACGTTTTGAAGCTGTAAACTAAATGCTTTTGAAGCTGTAAACTAAATGCTTTTGAAGCTGTAAACTAAACACTTTTGAAGCTTTAAACTAAACAGTTGTAAAGCTGGTAACTAAAACTTTTGAAGCTGTAAACAAAACACTTTTGAAGCTGTAAACTAAATGCTTTTGAAGCTGTAAACTAATTGCTTTTGAAGCTGTAAACTAAACACTTTTGAAGCTGTAAACTAAACGTTTTGAAGCTGTAAACTAAATGCTTTTGAAGCTGTAAACTAAATGCTTTTGAAGCTGTAAACTAAACACTTTTGAAGCTGTAAACTAAATGCTTTTGAAGCTGTAAACTAAACACTTTTGAAGCTGCAAACTAAACACTTTTGAAGCTGCAAACTAAACAGTTTTAAAGCTGGTAACTAAAACTTTTGAAGCTGTAAACAAAACACTTTTGAAGCTGTAAACTAAATGCTTTTGAAGCTGTTAACAAAATGCTTTTGAAGCTGTAAACTAAATGCTTTTGAAGCTGTAAACTAATTGCTTTTGAAGCTGTAAACTAAACACTTTTGAAGCTGTAAACTAAACGTTTTGAAGCTGTAAACTAAATGCTTTTGAAGCTGTAAACTAAATGCTTTTGAAGCTGTAAACTAAACACTTTTGAAGCTGTAAACTAAACAGTTTTAAAGCTGGTAACTAAAACTTTTGAAGCTGTAAACAAAACACTTTTGAAGCTGTAAACTAAATGCTTTTGAGCTGTAAACTAATTGCTTTTGAAGCTGTAAACTAAACACTTTTGAAGCTGTAAACTAAACGTTTTGAAGCTGTAAACTAAATGCTTTTGAAGCTGTAAACTAAATGCTTTTGAAGCTGTAAACTAAACACTTTTGAAGCTGTAAACTAAATGCTTTTGAAGCTGTTAACAAAATGCTTTTGAAGCTGTAAACTAAACACTTTTGAAGCTGTAAACTATACGTTTTTGAAGCTGTAAACTAAATATTTTTGAAGCTGTAAATGAAACAATTTTGAAGCTGTAAACTATACGTAAGTGTTTAGTTTACAGCTTCAAAAGTGTTTAGTTTACAGCTGTAAATGTTTACAGCTGTAAATGAAACACCTTTGAAGCTGTAAACTAAACACTTTTGAAGCTGTAAACTAAATGTTTTTGAAGCTGTAAATGAAACACTTTTGAAGCTGTAAACGAAACACTTTTGAAGCTGTAAACTAAACACTTTTTTGAAGCTGGTAACTAAACACTTTTGAAGCTGTAAACTTTTGAAGCTGTAAACTA
>NW_027002924.1:0-5872 GCF_036934945.1 Oncorhynchus masou masou | reverse complement strand
TGTTATGTACTTGAGTGAAGACCCAAAAGCGGTTTTAACAGAAAACAGAGTTCTTTAATGAAAAACAGGAATGGCATAAATCCTCCTCCAACGTTGACAATGGAACGAAAAGAACGTAGTATAGTGCAGGATGCACCTGCCAGGCAGACTTACAGGATAGGACAAGGTGGAAGCAAACGCAGACGACAGCTTGCTTCTGGCATCAAAACACAAACAAGAATCAGACACTGAAAGTAGCAGGAACAGAGAGAGAAATAGAGACCTAATCAGAGGGGAAGAGAGAACAGGTGTGAAAGGAGTGAATGAGCTAGTTAGGGTAGATGTAGAACAGCTGAAGAATGAGAGACAGAGAAGGTAACCTAAAAAGACCAGCAGAGAGAGACAGAGTGAAGAGAAAGGACAGGAACAGACATAACAAGACATGACAGCAACAATATGGGAACTGGAATATGGGCAAGTGGGTGTGTCAAAATGTAAGTAGTAGGTATGTTGAAAGTAGCGGGTATGTTGAAAGGAATTTGTGTGTCGAAAGCTCTGCTGTAGATGTTAGATGGTTTTGATTTAGCTGTGTTTTTTTCCTTCTGTTTCTTACCACGCAACTACCAGTTGTTGAATCTTATGTTCATACAAATATTTACACTTGTTAAGTTTGCTGTAGTAAACGCAGTTGACAGTGAGAGGACATTTCTTTTTTTGCTGAGTTAATATATATATTTGGATTTTAATTTTTCAGGGGGTGCGGCAGCACACCCAGCACGCCTACTTACTGCAGCTGTTATGTACTTGAGTGAAGACCCAAAAGCGGTTTTAACAGAAAACAGAGTTCTTTAATGAAAAACAGGAATGGCATAAATCCTCTTCCAACGTAGTCAATGGAACAAAAAGAACGTTAGAATAATGCAGGATGCCTGCCAGGCAGACTCCGACAGGATAGGGACAAGGTGGAAGCAAACGGGACGACAGCTTGCTTCTGGCATCAAAAACACAAACAAGAATCAGACACTGAAAGTAGCAGGAACAGAGAGAGAAATAGAGACCTAATCAGAGGGGAAGAGAGAACAGGTGGGAAGGAGTGAATGAGCTAGTTAGGGGAGATGTAGAACAGCTGAAGAATGAGAGACAGAGAAGGTAACCTAAAAAGACCAGCAGAGAGAGACAGAGTGAAGAGAAAGGACAGGAACAGACATAACAAGACATGACAGTACCCCCCCCACTCACCGAGCGCCTCCTGGCGCACTCGAGGAGGAAACCTGGCGGCAAACGGAGAAATCATCGATCAGCGAACGGTCCAGCACGTCCCGAGAGGGAACCCAACTCCTCTCCTCAGGACCGCAATTCCTCCCAATCCACTAGGTACTGATGACCATGGCCTCGGGGGGCATGTCCAAAATCTTACGAACCCTGTAGATGGGTGCGCCCTCGACAAGGATGGGGGGGGGAGGGACGAGCGGGGGCGCGAAGAACGGGCTTAACACAGGAGACATGGAAGACCGGGTGAACGCGACGAAGATAGCGCGGGAGAAGAAGTCGCACTGCGTGACAGGATTAATGACCTGAGAAATACGGAACGGACCAATGAACCGCGGGGCCAACTTGCGAAAGCTGTCTTAAGGGAAGGTTCTGAGTGGGAGCCATACTCTCTGACCGCAACAATATCTAGGACTCTTGGTCCTACGCTTATTAGCGGCCCTCACAGTCTGCGCCCTGTTACGGCAAAGTGCCGACCTGACCCTTCCAGGTGCGCTCGCAACGCTGGACAAAAGCCTGAGCGGGAGGGGACACAGGACTGCGAGCTGAGTGAGAACAGGGGAGGCTGGTACCCGAGGCTACTCTGAAAAGGGGATAGACCGGTAGCAGACGAGGGAAGCGAGTCAGGGCGTACTCTGCCCAGGGGAGCTGTTCTGACCAAGACGCAGGGTTACGAAAAGAAAGACTGCGTAAAATGCGACCAACAGTCTGATTGGCCCGTTCGGCTGACCGTTAGACTGGGGATGAAAGCCGGACGAGACTGACGGAAGCCCCAATCAAACGGCAAACTCCTCCAAAATTGAGACGTGAACTGCGGGCCTCTGTCGGAAACGACGTCAGACGGAAGGCCATGAATTTTGAAACATTCTCGATAATGATCTGAGCCGTCTCCTTAGCAGAAGGAGCTTATCGAGAGGAATGAAATGAGCCCCTTAGAGAATCTACGACAACCGTAAGAATAACTGTCTTCCCGCGGATGAAGGCAGTCCGTGATAAATCAAAGCGATGTGAGACCACGGTCGAGAGGGAATGGGAAGCGGTCTGAGACGGCCGGCAGGAGGAGAGTTCCTAGATTTAGTCTGCGCGCGTAGACCGAACAAGCGGCTTTTACAAATCGACGCGCGTCATGTTCCGAAAGTGGGCCACCAGAAACGCTGGCGAATGGAAGCGTGCGTACCCCGAACGCCGGGGTGGCCGGGCTAACTTGGCAGAGGCCTGTACTGAAGAAACGGCCGGACGAGTAGGAACGGGAACGAACAGAAGGTTCCTAGGACAAGCTCGCGGCGACGGAGTGTGAGCTGAAAAGAGTTTTACCTGCCTCTCACCCCAGACAGTCAACCCGACAACACGCCTGGCAGGGAGAATCCTCGTCGGAGACCTCAGAAGAACTGAAGAGACGAGATAAAGCATCAGGCTTGGTGTTTTTTGAGCCCGGACGATAAGAAATAACAAACTCGAAACGAAAACAGAGCCCAACGAGCCTGACGCGCATTAAGTCGTTTGGCTGAACGGATGTACTCAAGGTTCCTATGGTCAGTCCAAACGACAAAAAGGAACGGTCGCCCCTCCAACTCACTGTCGCCATTCGCCTAGGGCTAAGCGGATGGCGAGCAGTTCTGCGACACCAACATCATAGTTACGCCTCTTGACGGCGATGCGATGAGAGAAAACGCCGTAAGGATGGACCTTGCCGTCAGAGAGAGCGCTGAGAAAGAATGGCTCCCACGCCCACCCCTGACGCTGGGGCAACCCTCAACAACAAACTGTCTAGAGATGTCAGGTGTAACAAGAATAGGAGCGATGTAAAACGGATTTTAAGAAGATCAAAAGCTCCCTGGGCGGAAACGGACCACTTAAAGCACGTCTTAACAGAAGTAAGGGCTGTGAGGGAGCTGCCACCTGACCGAAATTACGGATGAAACGACGATAGAAATTAGCGAAGCCCAGAAAGCGCTGCAGCCTGGACGCGTGACTTAGGAACGGGCCAATCAATGACAGCCTGGACCTTAGCGGGATCCATCTTAATGCCCTCAGCGGAAATAACGGAACCGAGAAAAAGGGACAGAGGCGGCATGAAAAATGCACTTCTCAGCCTTCACATAAAGACAGTTCTCCAAAAGGCGCTGAGGACGCACGTGCTGAACATGAATCGAGAGAGACGGAGAAAAAATCAGGATATCGTCCATGTAAACGAAAACAAAAATGTTCAGCATGTCTCTCAGGACATCGTTAACTAGTGCCTGAAAGACAGCTGGAGCGTTAACGAGGCCGAAAGGAAGAACCCGGTATTCAAAGTGCCTCTAACGGAGTGTTAAACGCCGTCTTCCACTCGTCTCCCCTCCCTGATGCGCACGAGATGGTAGGCGTACGAAGGTCCAATTTGGTGAAAACCTGGCTCCCTGCAGGATCTCGAAGGCTGAAGACATAAGAGGAAGCGGATAACGATTATTAACTGTTATGTCATTCAGCCTCCGATAATCCACGCATGGGCGCAGGGACCCGCCCTTCTTCTGAACAAAAAAAAACCCCGGCCCGGCGGGAGAGGAGGAGGAGACAGAGAGTATAATCTAGAGCCTTACGTTCGGGAGCCGACAGAGAGTATAATCTACTCCCGGGGGAGAAGTTCCCGGAAGGAGATCAATACTACAGCCTGCTATGCACTGGTGTGGAGGAGAGAAGTGGCCTTGGAACGACTGAACACCGTGCGCAGATCGTGATACTCCTCCGGCACCCCTGTCAAATCGCCAGGCTCCTCCTGTGAAGAAGAGACAGAGGAAACAGGAGGGATAGCAGACATTAAACAGGTCACATGACAAGAAACATTCCAGGATAGGATAGTATTAATAGACCAATTAATAGAAGGGTTAAGGCGCACTAGCCAGGATGACCCAAAAAACAACAGGTGTAAAAGGTGAACGAAAAAAATTAAAAAAGAAATGGTTTCGCTATGATTACCAGAGACAGTGAGGGTTAAAGGCAGCGTCTCACGCTGAATCTTGGGGAGAGAACTACCATCTAAAGCGAACAAGGCCGTGGGCTCCCCTAACTGTCTGAGAGGAATGTCATGTTCCC
Organism: Oncorhynchus masou masou; assembly: GCF_036934945.1. Classification (NCBI taxonomy): domain Eukaryota; kingdom Metazoa; phylum Chordata; class Actinopteri; order Salmoniformes; family Salmonidae; genus Oncorhynchus; species Oncorhynchus masou. The sequence continues at coordinate 1,552 of NW_027002924.1, read as the reverse complement.
GAGCCCAGGTCTCGGCCCATAAAACAGCCCTCCGCCCCAGAGTCTATCAAGGCACTGCAGGAAGCAGATGAACCGGGCCAGCGGAGATGGACCGAAAGGTGGTGCGTGATCCAGAAGGAGAGGCCTGGAGAAGGTGTACCACCAGTAGCCCTCTTTTACTGGATGAGCTCTGGCTTTTTACTGGACATGAGGTGACAAAATGACCAGCGGAGCCGCAGTAGAGACAGAGGCGACAGATTTCCTGCTCCTTCCCTCTGGCCGAGATGCGGATACCCCCAGCTGCATAGGGCTCAGCATCCGAGCCGCGGAGGAGGGTGGCAGTGATGTGCGGCAGGTGGCAGTGATGTGAGAGGGGAGCAACGGAGAACGCGAGCTCCTTTCCACGAGCTCGGCGACGAAGATCAAACCGTCGTCTATGCGAATAGCGAGAGCTATTAAGGAGTCCAGACAGAAGGAACCTCCGGGAGAGGACCCTCATCCTTAACCTCGACGAGGAGACTCCTCTTCCAGAGAAAAACGCAGAAAGCGAGAGCAAAGCCGTTCTGCTCCAGTCACTAGAGGCAGCGAGAGTGCAAACTCAATAGAATAATCCGTTATGGATCTATTCCCCTGACATAGGGAAGACAGGGCCCTGGAAGCCTCCTCGCCAAAAACAGAACGGGTCAAAAACCCGCATCATCTCCTCCTCAGTCCTGATACTGGTTAATACACTCAGCCCGCTCCCAGATTGCCGCCGTGCCCCACTCATGCGCCCGTCCGGTAAGGGGAGAGAAATGACGTAGGCGGCGTGGCTGCGCCTCCTGGAGTAAGTGTTGGGCTGGAGAGAGCAGAACACCACATCACACTGAGTGAGGAATGAGCTGCACTCAGTGGGCTCCCAGAGTAACACGGCGGGTTGTTGATCCTGGGCTCCGGAGACCCGGAAACCCCAGAAGTGGGCGGATCGAGGTGGAGTTGGTGAACCTGTCTTGTGAGGTCGGAGACTTGGACGGCCAGGGTCTCAAACGGCATGTCGAGCAGCAGACACCTCCTCGTGTCTGCCTAGCATCGCTCCCTGGATCTCGACGGCGGAGTGAAAAGGGTCCGGAGCCGCTGGGTCCATTCTTGGTCTGATTCTTCTGTTATGTACTTGAGTGAAGACCCAAAAGCGGTTTTAACAGAAAACAGAGTTCTTTAATGAAAAACAGGAATGGCATAAATCCTCTTCCAACGTAGTCAATGGAACAAAAAGAACGTTAGAATAATGCAGGATGCACCTGCCAGGCAGACTCCGACAGGATAGGACAAGGTGGAAGCAAACGGGACGACAGCTTGCTTCTGGCATCAAAAACACAAACAAGAATCAGACACTGAAAGTAGCAGGAACAGAGAGAGAAATAGAGACCTAATCAGAGGGGGAAGAGAGAACAGGTGGGAAGGAGTGAATGAGCTAGTTAGGGGAGATGTAGAACAGCTGAAGAATGAGAGACAGAGAAGGTAACCTAAAAAGACCAGCAGAGAGAGACAGAGTGAAGAGAAAGGACAGGAACAGACATAACAAGACATGACAGCA
>NW_027002923.1:0-5873 GCF_036934945.1 Oncorhynchus masou masou | reverse complement strand
GCATTGTTTAAAGTGGCTAGTGATATATTTTACATCATTTCCCATCAATTCCCATTATTAAAGTGGCTGGAGTTGAGTCAGTGTGTTGGCAGCAGCCACTCAATGTTAGTGGTGGCTGTTTAACTCTTGAAACTCCCCATCCCGGATCCGGGATTGTGACTAAGCCTCAGGCTCATTAGCATAACGCAACGTTAACGATTTCTGAAAATCGCAAATAAAATTAAAATAATGCGTTTGCTCTCAAGCTTAGCCTTTTCTTAACAACACTGTCATCTCAGATTTTCAAAATATGCTTTTGAACCATAGAAATTGACTAATTTGTGTAAGAGTATGCAAAGCTAGCATAGCATTTTGTGTAGCATGTAGCACGCAACATTTTCACAAAAGCCAGATAACCAAATAAATAAAATCATTTACCTTTGAAGAGCTTCTGATGTTTTCAATGAGGAGACTCCCAGCCACATACCAAATGCGCAGTTTTTCCTGAAAGCGTCTGTGTGTAGGAGAAATCGTTCCGTTTTCTACATTGCGCCTGGCTACCGAAACGAACCGAAAATGCAGTCACCTACAACGTGAAACTTTTCCGGATTAACTACATAATATCGGCCGAAACATGGCAAACGTTGTTTGGAATCAATCCTCAAGGTGTTTTTTCACATATCTCTTCATTGACATGCAGTTCGTGGAAGCTTGCTTCTCTCTCTGTGCCCCATGGAAAAATACTGGCAGGTGACTTTTGCGCACCAATTTCGGCGCAGGACACCGGGCGGACACGTGGTAAATGTGGTCTCTTATGGTCAATCTTCCAACGATCTGCCTACAAATACGTCACAATGCTGCAGACACCTTGGGGAAACGACAGAAAGGGCAGACTCATTCCTCTTGCGTTCACAGCCATATAAGGAGATCATGAAAGACAGAGCCTCAAAAATCCTTGTCATTTCCTGGATGCCAAGTCATCTTGGTTTTGCCTGAAGCTCACGTTAAAGGGCACGCACAGAGAAGATATTTGTATTTCTGGACACGTCAGAGTGTTTTCTTTCGAACAGTAGCAATTATATGCATAGTCGAGCATCTTTTTGTGACAAAATATCTTGTTTAAAACGGGAACGTTTTTCTTCCAAAAATGAAATAGCGCCACCATAAGTGTAAGAGGTTAACAGTCTGATGGCCTTGAGATAGAAGCTGTTTTTCAGTCTCTCGGTCCCAGCTTTGATGCACCTGTACTGACCTCGCCTTCTGGATGATAGCGGGGTGAACAGGCAGTGGCTCGAGTGGTTGTTGTCATTGATGATCTTTATGGCCTTCCTGTGACATCGGGTGGTGTAGGTGTCCTGGAGGGCAGGTAGTTTGCCCCCGGTGATGCGTTGTGCAGACCTCACTACCCTCTGGAGAGCCTTACGGTTGTGGGCGGAGCAGTTGCCGTACCAGGCGGTGATACAGCCCGACAGGATGCTCTCGATTGTGCATCTGTAGAAGTTTGTGAGTGCTTTTGGTGACAAGCCGAATGTCTTCAGCCTCCTGAGGTTGAAGAGGCGCTGCTGCGCCTTTTTCACGATGCTGTCTGTGTGGGTGGACCAATTCAGTTTGTCTGTGATGTGTATGCCGAGGAACTTAAAACTTACTACCCTCTCCACTACTGTTCCATCGATGTGGATAGGGGGTGTTCCCTCTGCTGTTTCCTGAATTCCACAATCATCTCCTTAGTCTTGTTGACGTTGAGTGTGAGGTTATTTTCCTGACACCACACTCCGAGGGCCCTCACCTCCTCCCTGTAGGCCGTCTCGTCATTGTTGGTAATCAAGCATACCACTGTTGTGTCATCCGCAAACTTGATGATTGAGTTGGAGGCGTGCGTGGCCACGCAGTCGTGGGTGAACAGGGAGTACAGGAGAAGGCTCAGAACGCACCCTTGTGGGGCCCCAGTGTTGAGGATCAGCGGGGTGGAGATGTTGTTGCCTACCCTCACCACCTGGGGCGGCCCGTCAGGAAGTCCAGTGCCCAGTTGCACAGGGCGGGGTCGAGACCCAGGGTCTCAAGCTTGATGACGAGCTTGGAGGGCACTATGGTGTTAAATGCCGAGCTGTAGTCGATGAACATCATTCTCACATAGGTATTCCTCTTGTCCAGATGGGTTAGGGCAGTGTGCAGTGTGGTTGAGATTGCATCGTCTGTGGACCTATTTGGGCGGTAAGCAATTTGGAGTGGGTCTAGGGTGTCAGGTAGGGTGGAGGTGATATGGTCCTTGACTAGTCTCTCAAAGCACTTCATGATGACGGAAGTGAGTGCTACGTGGCGGTAGTCGTTTAGCTCAGTTACCTTAGCTTTCTTTGGAACAGGAACAATGGTGGCCCTCTTGAAGCATGTGGGAACAACAGACTGGGATAGGGATTGATTGAATATGTCCGTAAACACACCAGCCAGCTGGTCTGCACATGCTCTGAGGGCGCGGCTGGGGATGCCGTCTGGGCCTGCAGCCTTGCGAGGGTTGACACGTTTAAATGTTTTCCTCACGTCGGCTGCAGTGAAGAAGAGGTCCGCATGTTTTGGTTGCGGGCCATGTGTCCTCAAAGAGGGCAAAAAATGTTATTTAGTCTGCCTGGGAGCAAGACATCCTGGTCCGTGATGGGGCTGGTTTTCTTTTTGTAATCCGTGATTGACTGTAGACCCTGCCACATACCTCTTGTGTCTGAGCCGTTGAATTGAGATTCTACTTTGTCTCTATACTGACGCTTAGCTTGTTTGATTGCCTTGCGGAGGGAATAGCTACACTGTTTGTATTCGGTCATGTTTCCGGTCACCTTGCCCTGATTAAAAGCAGTGGTTCCCGCTTTCAGTTTCACGCGAATGCTGCCATCAATCCACGGTTTCTGGTTTGGGAATGTTTTAATCGTTGCTATGGGAACGACAACTTCAACGCACGTTCTAATGAACTCGCTCACCGAATCAGCGTATTCGTCAATGTTGTTGTTTGATGCAATACGAAACATATCCCAGTCCACATGATGGAAGCAGTCTTGGAGTTTGGAATCAGATTGGTGGGACCAGCGTTGAACAGACCTCAGCGCGGGAGCTTCTTGTTTTAGTTTCTGTCTGTAGGCAGGGATCAACAAAATGGAGTCGTGGTCAGTTTTTCCGAAAGGAGAGCGGGGCAGGGCCTTATATGCGTCGCGGTAGTTAGAATAGCAATGATCGAAGGTTTTCCAGCCCTGGTTGCGCAATCGATATGCTGATACAATTTAGGGAGTCTTGTTTTCAGATTAGCCTTGTTAAAATCCCCAGCTACAATGAATGCAGCAAAAGGATATATGGATTCCAGTTTGCAAAGAGTCAAATAAAGTTTGTTCAGAGCCATCAATGTGTCTGCTTGGGGGGGAATATATGCGGCTGTGATTATAATCGAAGAGAATTCCCTTGGTAGATAATGCGGTCGACATTTGATTGTGAGGAATTCTAAATCAGGTGAACAGAAGGACTTGATTTCCTGTATGTTGTTGTAGCCACACCACGTCTCGTTAACCATGAAGCATACGCCCCGCCCCTCTTCTTAACCGAAAGATGTTTGTTTCTGTCGGCACGATGCGTGGAGAAACCAGCTTGCTGCACCGACTCCGATAGCGTCTCTCCAGTGTGCCATGTTTCCACAAAGCAAAGAACGTTACAGTCTCTGATGTCCCTCTGGAATGCTACCCTTGCTCGGATTCCATCAACCTTGTTGTCAAGAGACTGGACATTGGCGAGAAGAATGCTAGGGAGTGGTGCACGATGTGCCCGTCTCCGGAGTCTGACCAGAAGACTGCTTCGTTTCCCCCTTTTACGAAGTCGTTTTTGTGTCGCCGGCTGGGATCCATTCAGTTGTCCTGTGTGAAAGGCAGAACACAGGATCCGCTTTGCGAAAGTCATATTCTTGGTCGTACTGATGGTGAGTTGATGCTGCTCTTATATTCAGTAGATCTTCTCGACTGTATGTAATGAACCCTAAGATGACCTGGGGTACCAATGTAAGAAATAACACGTAAAAAAAACAAAAAACTGCATAGTTTCCTAGGAACGTGAAGTGAGGCGGCCATCTCTGTCGGCGCTGGAAGACATGAAATGCTTTGAAAGGCTGGTCATGGCTCACATCAACACCATTATCCCAGGAACCTTAGACCCACTCCAATTTGCATACCGCCCCAACAGATCCACAGATGATGCAATCTCCATTGCATTCCACCCTGCACTTTCACACCTGGACAAAAGGAACACCTATGTGAGAATGCTATTCATTGACTACAGCTTAGAGTTCAACCCCATCGTACCCTCAAAGGTCATCACTAAGCTCTGGGACTAAACACCTTCCTTTGCAACTGGATCCTGGACTTCCTGACGAGCAGCCCCCAGGTGGTAAGGGTAGGTAACAACACATCCGCCATGCTGATCCTCAACACAGGGGCCCCTCAGGGGTGCTTACGCAGTCCCTTCCTGAACTCCCTGTTCACTCATGACTGCATGGCCAGGCACGACTCCAACACCATCATTAAGTTTGCTGATGACACAACAGTGGTAGGCCTGATCACCAAAAACTATGAGACATTCTATATGGAGGAGGTCAGAGACCTGACTGTTTTGTGCAAGGACAACAACGTCTCCCTCAACATGATCAAGACAAAGGAGATGATTGTGGAATAAAGGAAAGATGACCGAGCACGCCCACATTATCATCGATGGGGCTGTTATGGAGCAGGTTGAGAGCTTCAAGTTCCTTGGCGTCCACATCACCATCAAACCAACATGGTCCAAGACAGTCGTGAAGAGGGCACGACGAAACCTATTCCCCCTCAGGAGACTAAAGAGATTTGGCATGGGTCCTCAGATCCTCAAAAGGTTTTACATCTGCACCATCGAGAGCATCCTGACTGGTTGCATCAATGCCTGGTATGGCAACTGCCCGGCCTCCGACCGCTAGCCACTACAGAAGGCAATGCTTACGGCCCAGTACATCACCGGGTCCAAGCTTCCTGCCATCCAGGACCTCTATACCAGGCGGTGTCAGAGGTAGGCCCTAAGTCAAAGACTCCAGCTCCAGCAGACTCCAGCAACCCTAGTAATCGATTGGTCACTCTGCCACCTCACAGCAAGCGGTACTGGAGCTCCAAGTATAGGTCCAAGAGGTTCCTAAATAGCTTCTACCCCCAAGCTGAGGGCTTGTAGGCCTGTTGTAAGGCAGGTCCTCAACAGACATCCCTGGCAAAAACATTGCTTTTGGGCACAAACCCACCATCGCAGGACCAGACAGTACTGGCAAAATGTGCTCTTCACTGACGAGTCACAGGTTTGTCTCACCAGGGGTGATGGTCGGATTCGCGTTTATCGTCGAAGGAATGAGTGTTACACCGAGGCCTGTACTCTGGAGCAGGATCGATTTGGAGGTGAAGGGTCCATCATGGTCTGGGGCGGTGTGTCACAGCATCATCGGACTGAGCTTGTTGTCATTGCAGGCAATCTCAACGCTGTGCGTTACAGGGAAGATATTCTCCTCCCTCATGTGGTACCCTTCCTACAGACTCAACCTGACATCACCCTGCAGCATGACAATGCCTCCAGCAATACTGCTCATTCTGTGCATGATTTCCTGCAAGACAGGAATGTCAGTGTTCTGCCATGGCTAGCGAAGAGCCCGGATCTCAATCCCATTGAGCACGTCTGGGACCTGTTGGATTAGAGTGTGAGGGCTAGGGCCATTTCCCCCAGAAATGTCCGGGAACTTGCAGGTGCCTTGGTGGAAGTGTGGTGTAACATCCCCCAGCAAGAACTGACAAATCTGGTGCAGTCCATGAGGAGGAGATGCACTGCAGTACTTAATGCAGCTGGTGGCCACACCAGATACTGAC
>NW_027002922.1:0-5873 GCF_036934945.1 Oncorhynchus masou masou | reverse complement strand
GGGACAATAATGCTTCAAACATAAAGATATAAAACTGTATTTTTTTGTGAAGAATCAACAACAAGTGGGACACAATCATGAAGTGGAACGACATTTATTGGATATTTCAAACTTTTTTAACAAATCAAAAACTGAAAAATTGGGCGTGCAAAATTATTCAGCCCCTTTACTTTCAGTGCAGCAAACTCTCTCCAGAAGTTCAGTGAGGATCTCTGAATGATCCAATGTTGACCTAAATGACTAATGATGATACATTTATTTATTTTATTTATTTATTTCACCTTTATTTAACCAGGTAGGCAAGTTGAGAACAAGTTCTCATTTACAATTGCGACCTGGCCAAGATAAAGCAAAGCAGTTCGACACATACAACGACACAGAGTTACACATGGAGCAAAACAAACATACAGTCAATAATACAGTATAAACAAGTCTATATACGATGTGAGCAAATGAGGTGAGATAAGGGAGGTAAAGGCAAAAAAGGCCATGGTGGCACAGTAAATACAATATAGCGAGTAAAACACTGGAATGGTAGATTTGCAATGGAAGAATGTGCAAAGTAGAAATAAAAATCATGGGGTGCAAAGGAGCAAAATGAATAAATTAAATACAGTAGGGAAAGAGGTAGTTGTTTGGGCTAAAATATAGGTGGGCTATGTACAGGTGCAGTAATCTGTGAGCTGCTCTGACAGTTGGTGCTTAAAGCTAGTGAGGGAGATAAGTGTTTCCAGTTTCAGTGCATTTTGTAGTTCGTTCCAGTCATTGGCAGCAGAGAACTGGAAGGAGAGGCGGCCAAAGAAAGAATTGGTTTTGGGGGTGACTAGAGAGATATACTTGCTGGAGCGTGTGCTACAGGTGGGAGATGCTATGGTGACCAGCGAGCTGAGATAAGGGGGACTTTACCTAGCAGGGTCTTGTAGATGACATGGAGCCAGTAGGTTTGGCGACGAGTATGAAGCGAGGGCCAGCCAACGAGAGCGTACAGGTCGCAATGGTGGGTAGTATATGGGGCTTTGGTGACAAAACAGATTGCACTGTGATAGACTGCATCCAATTTGTTGAGTAGGGTATTGGAGGCTATTTTGTAAATGACATCGCCGAAGTCGAGGATTGGTAGGATGGTCAGTTTTACAAAGGTATGTTTGGCAGCATGAGTGAAGGATGCTTTGTTGCAAAATAGGAAGCCAATTCTAGATTTAACTTTGGATTGGAGATATTTGATATGGGTCTGGAAGGAGAGTTTACAGTCTAACCAGACACCTAAGTATTTGTAGTTGTCCACGTATTCTAAATCAGAGCCGTCCAGAGTAGTGATGTTGGACAGGCGGGTAGGAGCGGGTAGCGATCGGTTGAAGAGCATACATTTAGTTTTACTTGTATTTAAGAGCAATTGGAGACCACGGAAGGAGAGTTGTATGGCATTGAAGCTTGCATGGAGGGTGTCCAAAGAATGGCCAGAAGTATACAGAATGGTGTCGTCTGCGTAGAGGTGGATCAGAGACTCACCAGCAGCAAGAGCGACCTCATTGATGTATACAGAGAAGAGAGTCGGTCGAAGAATTGAACCCTGTGGCACCCCCATAGAGACTGCCAGAGGTCCGGACAGCAGACCCTCCGATTTGACACACTTTCAGAACATCAGCTGAACGGATTTGGGAGAAGGAGAAATGGGGAAGGCTTGGGCGAGTTGCTGTGGGGGGTGCAGTGCTGTTGACCGGGGTAGGAGTAGCCAGGTAGAAAAATGCTTATTGAAATTCTCAATTATGGTGGATTTATCAGTGGTGACAGTGTTTCCTATCTTCAGTGCAGTGGGCAGCTGGGAGGAGGTGTTCTTATTCTCCATGGACTTTACAGTGTCCCAGAACGTTTGAGTTAGTGTTGCAGGAAGCAAATTTCTGCTTGAAAAAGCTAGCCTTGGCTTTTCAAACTGCCTGTGTATAATGGTTTCTAGCTTCCCTGAACAGCTGCATATCACGGGGGCTGTTCGATGCTAATGCAGAACGCCATAGGACGTTTTTTGTGTTGGTTAAGTGCAGTCAGGTCTGGGGAGAACCGAGGGCTATGTTCCTGGTTCTAAATTTCTTGAATGAGGCATGTTTATTTAAGATGGTTAGGAAGGCATTTAAAAAAAATATCAGGCATCCTCTACTGACGGGATGAGATCAATATCCTTCCAGGATACCCCGGCCAGGTCGATTAGAAAGGCCTGCTCGCTGAAGTGTTTCAGGGAGCGTTTTTACAGTGATGAGTGGGGGTCGTTTTGACCGCTGACCCATTACGGATGCAAGGCAATGAGGCAGTGATCGCTGAGATCTTGGTTGAAGACAGCAGAGGTGTATTTAGAGTGGCAAGTTGGTTAGGATGATATCTATGAGGGTGCCTGTGTTTAAGGCTTTGGGGAGGTACCTGGTAGGTTCATTGATAATTTGTGTGAGATTGAGGGCATCAAGTTTAGATTGTAGGATGGCTGGGGTGTTAAGCATGTTCCAGTTTAGGTCGCCTAGCAGCACGAGCTCTGAAGATAGATGGGGGGCAATCAGTTCACATATGGTGTCCAGAGCACAACTGGGGGCAGAGGGTGGTCTATAGCAGACTGCAACGGTGAGAGACTTGTTTTTAGAGAGGTGGATTTTTAAAAGTAGAAGTTCAAATTGTTTGGGTACAGACCTTTGCAGTAGATTGCAACACCGCCCCCTTTGGCAGTTCTATCTTGTCTGAAAAGGTTGTAGTTTGGAATTAAAATTTCAGAATATTTGGTAGTCTTCCTAAGCCAGGATTCAGACACAGCTAGAACATCTGGGTTGGCAGAGTGTGCTAAAGCAGTGAATAGAACAAACTTAGGGAGGAGGCTTTCCTTCTATGTTAACATGCATGAAACCAAGGCTATTACGGTTACAGAAGTCATCAAAAGAGAGCGCCTGGGGAATAGGAGTGGAGCAAGGCACTGTAGGGCCTGGATTCACCTCTACATCGCCAGAGGAACAGAGGAGGAGTAGAATAAGGTGCGGCTGAAAGCAATAAGAATTGGTCGTCTAGAACGTCTGGAACAGAGAGTAAAAGAAGGTTTCTGGGAGCGATAAAATAACATCAAGGTATAAGGACAGCTGAGTCAATCACCACCTTCCGGAGACACCTGAAACCCCACCTCCTCAAGGAATACCTAGGATAGGATAAAGTAATCCCTTCTACTCACCCCCCTAAATGATTTAGATGCACTATTGTAAAGTGGCTGTTCCACTGGATGTCAGAAGGTGAATTCACCAATTTGTAAGTCGCTCTGGATAAGAGCGTCTGCTAAATTACTTAAATGTAAATGTAAATGTAAATGTAATGTACAGACAAAGGTATGGTAGGATGTGAATACAGTGGAGGTAAACCTAGGTATTGAGTGATGAAGAAAGAGATATTGTCTCTAGAAACATCATTGAAACCAGGAGATGTCATTGCATGTGTGGGTGGTGGAACTATTAGGTTGGATAAGGTATGGTGAGCAGGACTAGAGGCTCTAGAGTGAAATAAGCCAATAAACACTAACCAGAACAGCAATGGACAAGGCATATTGACATTAAGGAGAGGCGTGCTTAGTCGAGTGTTCAAAAGGGTCCAGAGTGGAGAGGTTGGTTGGGGGTCACGGCGATCCAGACAGCCAGCCAGGCCATCGATAGCAAGCTAGCATAGGATGGACGTCTGTTATTAGCCACCTCTTGCGCTCCGTCAGTAGATTAGTGGGGTTCCGTGTGGTAGAGGGGACCAATCCAAATCACACAACAACAACAAAAATAAAAACAACAGATAAAGCTAGAGGCACAGAAGAAGAAAAAAATAACAATAACAATAAAAATAAATAAATAAATTGTCCGATTATCTATTCAGATAGCAGCCGATAAGACAGCTAATGGCTAGCAGGCCGCAGTTGGCGCCCAGGCAAGCGTCGCGCACGGAGGAACCAGACGGATAACTCCTCGGGTTGACAACGTCGGCAGTTCAGCGTCGGCAGTTCGTGAAGGCCCGCGGGCTCCGCGCAGGCAGCAAAAACGGGTCCGTACAGGTGACCGCAGCCCAGGAGCGATTGATGGAACTCCTCAGCTGGCTAGCTCCGGAACAACCGATGCTCGCTCCGGAATCGGCGAAAACTCCAACTAGCTTCCCGATTAGCTTCTGGATTAGCTTCTGGCTAGCTCCTGGCTAGCTTCTGGCCCAGTTTCCGGCCAGCTCTGACCCAGCTTGTGATTAGCTTCTGGATTAGCTCCTGGCTAGCTCCTGGCTAGCTCTTGGCTAGCTTCTGGCTAGTTTCTGGCTAGCTTCTGGCTAGCTTCTTGGAGTTTGGAGTTTCTGGCTAGCTTCTTGGATGATTTCAGACTTGAGGTAAATAATACTTTTTTATACTTTTTAAAATATAAATTGGAGAGTGTTTTGAGGATGAGTTTATGGAAAATTTACATAAAAAAAAGTATGAAAAAAGTTGTAAATATATATATATATATATAGGGGACACGACAAGACGAGGACAAATGGCGTCTGAACTGCTATGCCATCTTGGTATAAGTGATAAATACAATCCACCTGTGTGTAATCAAGTCTCCGTATAAATGCACCTGCACTGTGATAGTCTCAGAGGTCCGTTAAAAGCGCAGAGAGCATCATGAAGAACAAGGAACACACCAAGCAGGTCCGAAATACTGTTGTGAAGAAGTTTAAAGCCGGATTTGGATACAAAAAGATTTCCCAAGCTTTAAACATCCCAAGGAGCACTGTGCAAGCGATAATATTGAAATGGAAGGAGTATCAGACCACTGCAAATCTACCAAGACCTGGCCGTCCCTCTAAACGTTCAGCTCATACAAGGAGAAGACTGATCAGAGATGCAGCCAAGAGGCACATGATCACTCTGGATGAACTGCAGAGATCTACAGCTGAGGTGGGAGACTCTGTCCATAGGACAACAATCAGTCGTATATTGCACAAATCTGGCCTTTATGGAAGAGTGGCAAGAAGAAAGCCATTTCTTAAAGATATCCATAAAAAGTGTTGTTTTAAAGTTTGCCACAAGCCACCTGGGAGACACACCAAACATGTGGAAGAAGGTGCTCTGGTCCAGATGAAACCAAAATTGAACTTTTTGGCAACAATGCAAAACGTTATGTTTGGCGTAAAAGCAACACAGCTCATCACCCTGAACACACCATACCCACTGTCAAACATGGTGGTGGCAGCATCATGGTTTGGGCCTGCTTTTCTTCAGCAGGACAGGGAAGATGGTTAAAATTGATGGGGAAGATGGATGGAGCCAAATACAGGACCATTCTGGAAGAAACCCGATGGGAGTCTGCAAAAGACCTGAGACTGAGACGGAGATTTGTCTTCAAAAAAGACAATGATCAAAAACATAAAGCAAAATCTACAATGGAATGATTCAAAAATAAACATATCCAGGTGTTAGAATGGCCAAGTCAAGTCAGACCTGAATCACCGAGAATCTGTGGAAAGAACTGAAAACTGCTGTTCACAAATGCTCTCCATCCAACTTCACTGAGCTCGAGCTGTTTTGCAAGGAGTGAATGGGGGAAAAAAATTTCAGTCTCTCGATGTGCAAAACTGATAGAGACATACCCCAAGCAACTTACAGCTGTAATCGCAGCAAAAGGTGGCGCTACAAAGTATTAAGGGGGCTGAATAATTTTGCACGCCCAATTTTTCAGTTTTTGATTTGTTAAAAAAGTTTAAAATATCCAATAAATGTCGTTCCACTTCATGACTGTGTCCCACTTGTTGATTCTTCACAAAAAATACAGTTTTATATCTTTATGTTTGAAGCCTGAAATGTGGCAAAAGGTTGCAAAGTTCAAGGGGGCCGAATACTTTCGCAAGGC
>NW_027002921.1:0-5874 GCF_036934945.1 Oncorhynchus masou masou | reverse complement strand
CCGGCACTTGTGGTACCGGGCTGGGGACACGCACCTCAGAGCGAGTGTGAGGAGCAGGAACAGGGCGTACTGGACTGCCGAAGCGCACTATAGGCCTGGTGAGTGGTGCCGGCACTGGTGTTACCGGGCTGGGTACATGCACCTCAGGGCGAGTGCAAGGAACAGGGCATACTGGACCCTGGAGGCGCACTGGAGGCCTGGTGCTTGGTGCCGGCACTGGTGATACTGGGCTGGTGACACGCACCTCAGGGCGAGTGCGGGGAGGAGGCACAGGATACTGTGGAGATGGATTGGAGATCCAGTACATAGATCTGGCTCAATACGTCCTGGCTGAATGCCCATTCTAGCCCGGCAAATGCGAGGAGCTGGAATAAAGCGCACCGGGCTAGAATAGTGCACTGGAGACACCGTGCGCATAACACGGTGCCTAATTTTTACAGAAGCTACGGTAGTAGCCAACCATCCCTAAAAAGCGGCGTAGCTCTCGTCTGGTCGTAGGTGCAGGGAACGCAGTTATAGCCAAGACCTTGGCATCAACAGGGCGCACCTGTCCATGGCCAACCTCTTTACCGAGATAGGTAACAGTAGCCTTCCCAAACTCGCACTTTGCCAAGTTCAGGGTTAGAGAAGCAGCTGCCAACCATTCACATACTACCCTTAGAGAGTCAACATGATCTGACCACTCAGACGAATAAATCACTAGGTCATCAAGGTATGCACTACAATTAGGAACGCCAGCTAATACGGAGTTAACCAGTTGTTGGAAAGTGGCTGGTGCATTTCACATCCCAAAAGCCATGACTGAGAACTGTAGGAAGTTGTCTGGGGTCACAAAGGCAGAAATCTCAGAAGCATGTGAGGTTAATGGAACCTGCCAGTAACCTTTTAAGTGGTCCAACTTAGTTACATACTTAGCAGCACCAATAGTGTCGATACAGTCATCCAGTCTGGGTAACGGGTACGAAACTGGCATTGTGACAGAATTTACCTTTCGATAATCCGTACATAACCTGGACGTACCATCAGGTTTAGGAACCAGAATGCAAGGAGAACTCCAAGGGCTGGAACTTGGCGTAGCCAGGTCATTCTCCAACAAATATTTCACCTCATCCCTCATTTATCTTCCTCTTGGAAGCGGTGATACGATATGGGTGTTGCAAAACCTCTTGGGCTTTACCAGTTAATTTACACTGAAGCAATAGGCACCATATGTCTTCAGGCCATTTCAATGCTACGGCTATACGCTCAAATACACAAAAATAGGAGTCAACCTCCGACTCTCTGAACAAAGGTACTAAGGCAATCTGCCTACTAATGTTAAAGGTGTTTGAGGACACAGCAGGTGAGGACGACTCACTAACAGTGACAGCAGGACCGGAGGCTAACCTCGCTGTCTCTGCCTCCAGTTCCATCTCTGACATTTTAAACATCATCTGCCGCTGTTCTTTATCCTCAATTTACACCTCTCCAAATGCCGTTGTTCTCTTTCTTTTTCTGCCTCAATTTTACATCTCCAACTGGAGAGTCTCTCACCTAATTTGGGCTCTCTCTTTGCGCCTCCAGTTGGAACTGTGCCTAGCGGACATCCCTCCTGGCATCACCATTTGACAGTGGGGAGGGAGTGGATCAAAATAGGACAATGTGGCTGGTGTTTTAGCCTCGCCCTCATTATCAGACACCAATGAGCTAGGAGCAGCAACATCCCCTACATGGGTAGTAGGCTCAGGCAGAGGTAACACAAACACCTGCTCTTCCAACAATACATTTAACACTAGCTGTTTAACCTCCGCCTTAACTAAACTCTGCAGAATCGATATTGAATAATGGTCAGCCAAGGTCATTAAATCAACTCTACGACATTTTATCAAAAACCTCCCACGAAGGGTTATCCAAAAGGACTTCAACTCAAAAGTAGCCATGCCCAACCTACTTCACAAGAGCCAATGAAAATAGCAAACACTAATGCTACACTCAATATAACGTTCAACACTGAACTATACCACTAAAACAATCTGCATGAGAGGCGGCATGGGTGTCAGTAAAGACAAATCCCGGATGAGCCCCCACTTAGCAATTACGAATCCCTTTTGTACGACAGTCTAGGGGGATGGTAATGAGACCCGTAACATAACTCGTGCAAATTATAATAGTGACAGAAGTAAGTGTGAACGAAATAACCCGACAACTGAAATCTACCGTCAAACTCAGGGTTTTATTAATAAACACACGGTAATGGGGGGGAGCAGGAAAGAGGGCTGAGCTGGACCCAAGGGGAAAGAAACAATAAGCATCCAAAACACCCCTGAGCTAGACTAGCCTACTTTAACAACAGCTAACTAACTAACCAAAATACAGTGGGTGGTCCGCCCAGTTCTAACTAGTGTATTTAACAAAGTTTACCTACGGGTAGTGTATGCCCATGGGCGACTTGTCTTGGTTCCCCCTTTTCCCACCAGCAAACAAACAAACACCATAACCAAAAACAATACTCACAGGTGATGACAAATTGCTATGGAGGTGCTCAAACAAAAGAGAGGTCAATACACAAAGAGAGAGTGAAACAGAAAGATCTACAGACAAGGCATTTACAGAGAGATTGAGCTCTAGAGCAAACTACTGACAGGGTTTTTAAACCAAGGGAAAGGAACTGTGATTGGGTAGGAAACAGGAGGAGGTGTGTCTTCTGATTGATGATTGGTGATTCATTTGGGAGTGATGATTTTCACCTGTGAGGGGAGAAGGAGAGAAAAGAAACACACACACAGGATACTTGTATCCATAACAATTATTGTTACCACATCAGTCTCATTCTGAACATCGCAAAATTCTTGGATATCACAATATAGATTATTGATTACTAACATAATGCAATGAAAAGTCCCTAGTGGACTAATCGATATGACGACTTGTTACACAATGAAAAGGGTGGAGAAGAAAGAGTGGGAGAGGGAGGGCCAAGGAATTCAACTATTGTACAAACAGTTGAATAATACGCTCACCATAAATATGGATATTTAGCACCTAACAACCGCTCATTCGGATTTTGAAATGCAACATATTTTTACGCTTAGTTGTTTTTGTCTGTTGTCTCTCTGTTGAAACCACTTGCTCCGTCTGTGATGAATAGTTTGACAGAAAGTCTTTGGTTGTCCACCAGAGGTCACAATGTCCTTTTGCTTCTGTAGGCTTTCTTTGTTCTGGAAGTGTTCGTTAGAATGGATGCATCAGAAATGTACCACAGTGGTGATGATAGCGAAATCTTCTTCTTTTGTCTTCAGTCAGTTTCTAGACTATTTTACATATATGGCTGCCCGACTGTGACTGTCTAGATCTTCACCTTCACTCATCCAAGAGTTTGAGGGTCTTACCATTTTCTGGTCTCAATTTAAATTGCACCCATTTCAAAGTATTCAGCTCACGCCAAACGTATACTGGTCTTAAATTTTAAACCATTTCAACGTGTAGCCACCGCTCCACGCTTTCTGATCTAATGTAAATTTCGTTAGCAGTCCTTTTATGCTCTCTGGAAAAGGGGCGTACCATCCTAATGACATAATGCATGTGCTCACGGGGCGTGATTACTGACTGGGTAAACTTTATACAACAACAATTATCTCATTTAGAAGGCTAAAATCACATTTCATCTTCTCACAAATAGTTTCATATTTAATCATATAAGTTTTACAACATTTAGATGCAAATCTGATAAATGGGATGTATACATTTGTAGAGTTACAGTTATTTAGTTATACCTCTTGCGACGAGCAAACCCGTATCCGGAAGCGTAATCATTGCCTCAAGCGCATTAGCATAACGCAACTTTTCCTATTCATGAAAATCGCAAATGAAATTAAATAAATATATTCAAACACAAGCTTAGCTTTTTGTTAACAACACTGTCATCTCAGATTTTCAAAATATGCGTTACAGCCAACGCTAGACAAGCATTTGTGTAAGTTTATCATGGCATAATGCTATGCTAGGCTCTGCTGGCAGCAGGCAACATTTTCACAAAAATAAGAAAAGCAACCAAATTAAATCATTTACCTTTGAAGAACTTCGGATGCTTTCACTCAGGAGACTCCCAGTTAGATAGCAAATGTTCCTTTTTTCCAAAAAGATTATTTTTGTAGGCGAAAAAGCTCCCGTTTCTTCACTATGCTTGGCTGAGAAATCGACCGAAAAATACTTCAACTACAACGCCAAACTTTTTTTCAAACTTAGCTACATAATATCGACAGAAACACGGCAAACGTTGTTTAGGATCCATCCTCAAGGTGTTTTTAACAAGTACAGTGCCTTGCGAAAGTATTCGGCCCCCTTGAACTTTGCGACCTTTTGCCACATTTCAGGCTTCAAACATAAAGATATAAAACTGTATTTTTTTGTGAAGAATCAACAACAAGTGGGACACAATCATGAAGTGGAACGACATTTATTGAATATTTCAAACTTTTTTAACAAGTCAAAAACTGAAAAAATTGGACGTGCAAAATTATGATTGTGTCCCACTTGTTGTTGATTCTTCACAAAAAATACAGTTTTATATGTTTATGTTTGAAGCCTGAAATTTTGCAAAAGTTCGCAAAGTTCAAGGGGGCCGAATACTTTTGCAAGGCACTGTATATTCGATAATATATCCGTCGAGGCAGTTGGTTTCTCATAAGAACCGATTGGAAAAATGGCTACCTCAGTATTTTACGCAAGGTTTTCTGTGGGAGACACCATGTGACCACATGTGACCACATGCCATATATGGTCCCTTACAGCCATTCTTCAATGGCTAAAAAGATGTCACAATGCTGTAGACACCTTGGGGAAAACGTCGAAAACGTAAGCTCATTCGTAGCTCATTAACAGCCATATAAGGAGTCATTGGCATGAGGCGGTTTCAAAAAATGCGGAACTTCCTGGTTGGATTTTTATCTGGGTTTCGCCTGTAACATCAGTTCTGTGGCACTCACAGACAATATCTTTGGAGTTTTGGAAACGTCAGAGTGTCTTCTTTCCAAAGCTGTCAATTATATGCATAGTCGAGCATCTTTTCGTGACAAAATATCTTGTTTAATACGGGAACGTTTTTCATCCAAAAATTAAAATAGCGCCCTCTAAATCCAAGAGGTTAATGAGATCACAAAACTATAAACTTTTGACAGGATTTATTGTTTGGATCCTCACCAACCATTACAGATGTTTGGATTTGAAAACTAATGTTCCAATATCCAATCTTTTGATGTTTGAAGTTTTGGCAAGAGATTCTCTCTCTACACACGTCAGATTCCTTTGTCCAACACTGCAGGTCCAGAGAGAGTATACGACCGGTCGTTAAAGTCATAAGACCGGCCCACTTCCCACACTTCCTCTCTGGTGGGAGAGGGGGGCTCTCTTTGATCTTCTGTATTACTACAGTAATACAGTATGCAAGATAAACATGTGCAAACCTGGTCAAGAACTACAGGAAACGAGTGATCTCTGTAATTGCAAACAAAGGTTTCTGTACCAAATATTAAGTTCTGCTTTTCTGATGTATCAAATACTTATGTCATGCAATAAATTGCAAATTAATTACTTACAAATCATACAATGTGATTTTCTGGATTTTTGTTTTAGATTCTGTCTCTCACAGTTGAAGTGTACCTATGATAAAAATTACAGACCTCTACATGCTTTGTAAGTAGGAAAACCTGCAAAATCGGCAGTGTATCAAATACTTGTTCTCCCCACTCTATATAAAAAAATCTGAGTTTACATTGGGCGTTACATTCACTAGTTCCAAAAACATCCAGTGATTTTGCATAGCCACATCGATTCAACAGAAATACTCATCATAAATGTAGATGATAATACAAGTTATACACATGGAATTATAGATAT
>NW_027002920.1:0-5877 GCF_036934945.1 Oncorhynchus masou masou | reverse complement strand
CTGAGTGTGGGAGGATGGGGGTAGGTGGTGGTAGTCTGCTGGTTCTGAGTGTGGGAGGATGGGGGGGGTAGGTGGTGGTTGTCTGCTGGTTCTGAGTGTGGGAGGATGGGGGTAGGTGGTGGTAGTCTGTTGGTTCTGAGTGTGTGATGGTGGGAGGATGGGGGTAGGTGGTGGTAGTCTGCTGGTTCTGAGTGTGGGAGGGTGGGAGGATGGGGGGTAGGTGGTGGTAGTCTGCTGGTTCTGAGTGTGTGATGGTGGGAGGATGGGGGTAGGTGGTGGTAGAATCTGTTGGTTCTGAGTGTGTGATGGTGGGAGGATGGGGGGTAGGTGGTGGTAGTCTGCTGGTTCTGAGTGTGTGATGGTGGGAGGATGGGGGGTAGGTGGTGGTTGTCTGCTGGTTCTGAGTGTGGGAGGATGGGGGGTAGGTGGTGGTAGTCTGCTGGTTCTGAGTGTGTGATGGTGGGAGGATGGGGGTCGGTGGTGGTTGTCTGCTGGTTCTGAGTGTGGGAGGATGGGGGGGTAGGTGGTGGTAGTCTGTTGGTTCTGAGTGTGTGATGGTGGGAGGATGGGGGGTAGGTGGTGGTTGTCTGCTGGTTCTGAGTGTGGGAGGATGGGGGGGTAGGTGGTGGTAGTCTGTTGGTTCTGAGTGTGTGATGGTGGGAGGATGGGGGGTAGGTGGTGGTAGTCTGCTGGTTCTGAGTGTGTGATGGTGGGAGGATGGGGGGTAGGTGGTGGTTGTCTGCTGGTTCTGAATGTGTGATGGTGGGAGGATAGGGGGTCGGTGGTGGTTGTCTGCTGTTTCTGAGTGTGTGATGGTGGGAGGATAGGGGGGTCGGTGGTGGTTGTCTGCTGTTTCTGAGTGTGTGATGGTGGGAGGATGGGGGGTCGGTGGTGGTTGTCTGCTGGTTCTGAGTGTGTGATGGTGGGAGGATGGGTGGTAGGTGGTGGTAGTCTGTTGGTTCTGAGTGTGTGATGGTGGGAGGATGGGGGTAGGTGGTGGTGCTGTTTCTGAGTGTGTGATGGTGGGAGGATGGGGGTCGGGTGGTGGTTGTCTGCTGGTTCTGAGTGTGTGATGGTGGGAGGATGGGGGGTAGGTGGTGGTAGTCTGCTGGTTCTGAGTGTGTGATGGTGGGAGGATGGAGGTGGTGGTAGTCTGCTGTTTCTGAGTGTGTGATGGTGGGAGGATGGGGGTAGTGTGTGATGGTGGGAGGATGGGGGTCTGGTGAGTAGTCTGCTGGTTCTGATGGTGGGGGTGGTAGTCTGCTGTTTCTGAGTGTGTGATGGTGGGAGGATGGGGTAGGTGGTGGTAGTCTGCTGGTTCTGAGTGTGGGAGGATGGGGGTAGGTGGTGGTAGTCTGCTGGTTCTGAGTGTGGGAGGATGGGGGGTAGGTGGTGGTTGTCTGCTGGTTCTGAGTGTGGGAGGGATGGGGGTAGGTGGTGGTAGTCTGTTGGTTCTGAGTGTGTGATGGTGGGAGGATGTGGGGTAGGTGGTGGTAGTCTGCTGGTTCTGAGTGTGTGATGGTGGGAGGATGGGGGGTTGGTGGTGGTTGTCTGCTGTTTCTGAGTGTGTGATGGTGGGAGGATGGGGGGTAGGTGGTGGTAGTCTGCTGGTTCTGAGTGTGTGATGGTGGGAGGATGGGGGGGTAGGTGGTGGTAGTCTGCTGGTTCTGAGTGTGTGATGGTGGGAGGATGGGGGGGTCGGTGGTGGTTGTCTGCTGTTTCTGAGTGTGTGATGGTGGGAGGATGGGGGTCGGTGGTGGTAGTCTGCTGTTTCTGAGTGTGTGATGGTGGGAGGATGGGGGGTAGGTGGTGGTTGTCTGCTGTTTCTGAGTGTGTGATGGTGGGAGGATGGGGGTCGGTGGTGGTTGTCTGCTGTTTCTGAGTGTGTGATGGTGGGAGGATGGGGGGGTAGGTGGTGGTAGTCTGCTGTTTCTGAGTGTGTGATGGTGGGAGGATGGGGGGTCGGTGGTGGTTGTCTGCTGGTTCTGAGTGTGTGATGGTGGGAGGATGGGGGGGTCGGTGGTGGTTGTCTGCTGTTTCTGAGTGTGTGATGGTGGGAGGATGGGGGGTAGGTGGTGGTTGTCTGCTGTTTCTGAGTGTGTGATGGTGGGAGGATGGTGGGGTCGGTGGTGGTTGTCTGCTGTTTCTGAGTGTGTGATGGTGGGAGGATGGGGGGTAGGTGGTGGTAGTCTGCTGTTTCTGAGTGTGTGATGGTGGGAGGATGGGGGGTAGGTGGTGGTTGTCTGCTGGTTCTGAGTGTGTGATGGTGGGAGGATGGGGGGTAGGTGGTGGTTGTCTGCTGGTTCTGAGTGTGTGATGGTGGGAGGATGGGGGGGTCGGTGGTGGTTGTCTGATGTTTCTGAGTGTGTGATGGTGGGAGGATGGGGGGGTCGGTGGTGGTAGTCTGCTGTTTCTGAGTGTGTGATGGTGGGAGGATGGGGGGGTCGGTGGTGGTTGTCTGCTGTTTCTGAGTGTGTGATGGTGGGAGGATGGGGGGTAGGTGGTGGTAGTCTGCTGGTTCTGAGTGTGTGATGGTGGGAGGTGGTAGTCTGCTGTTTCTGAGTGTGTGATGGTGGGAGGATGGGGGGTAGGTGGTGGTAGTCTGCTGTTTCTGAGTGTGTCATGGTGGGAGGATGGGGGGTAGGTGGTGGTAGTCTGCTGGTTCTGAGTGTGGGAGGATGGGGGGTAGGTGGTGGTAGTCTGCTGGTTCTGAGTGTGGGAGGATGGGGGGTAGGTGGTGGTTGTCTGCTGGTTCTGAGTGTGGGAGGATGGGGGGTAGGTGGTGGTAGTCTGTTGGTTCTGAGTGTGTGATGGTGGGAGGATGGGGGGTAGGTGGTGGTAGTCTGCTGGTTCTGAGTGTGGGAGGGTGGGAGGATGGGGGTAGGTGGTGGTAGTCTGCTGGTTCTGAGTGTGTGATGGTGGGAGGATGGGGGGGTAGGTGAGTATAGTCCGTTGGTTCTGAGGCAGGATGGCGGAGTGACGGGGTAGGTGGTGGTAGTCTGGCTTGGTCTCGAGTGTGATGGTGGAGGATGGGGGTAGGTGGTGGTCAACTGCTGGTCCTGGAGGTGGGGAGGACGGGGGGCAGGTGGTGGCAGTCTGCTGGTCCTGAGTGTGTGATGCAGGGGAGGATGGGGGTCTGGTGGTGGTCAGTCTGGGCTGGTTCCGAGGTGGGAGGACGGGGGATAGGTGGTGGTAGTCTGTTGGTTCTGAGTGTGATGGTGGGAGGATGGGGGTAGGTGGTGGTTGTCTGCTGGTTCTGGAGTGTGGGAGGATGGGGGTAGGTGGTAGTAGTCTGTTGGTTCTGAGTGTGATGGTGGGAGGATGGGGGGTAGGTGGTGGCAGTCTGTCGGTTCTGAGTGTGTGATGGTGGAGGATGGGGTAGGTGGTGGTTGTCTGCTGGTTCTGAATGTAGTGACGGTGAGGATAGGGGGAATGGTGGTGGTTGTCTGCTGTTTCTGGAGTGTGTGACGGTGGAGACGGGGGGCTGGTGGTGGTTGTCTGCTGTTTCTGAGTGTGTGATGGAGGATGGGGGTCGGGGGTTGTCCGCTTTCCGGAGTGGAGGTGGAGTGACGGGGGCTCTGGTGGGAGGATGGGTGGATGGCGGAGGTAGTCTTGTTGGTTCTGAGTGTGATGGTGGGAGGATGGGGGGTCGGTGGTGGTAGTCTGCTGTTTCTGAGTGTGTGATGGTGGGAGGATGGGGGGTCGGTGGTGGTTGTCTGCTGTTTCTGAGTGTGTGATGGTGGGAGGATGGGGGGTCGGTGGTGGTTGTCTGCTGTTTCTGAGTGTGTGATGGTGGGAGGATGGGGGGTAGGTGGTGGTAGTCTGCTGTTTCTGAGTGTGTGATGGTGGGAGGATGGGGGGTTGGTGGTGGTTGTCTGCTGTTTCTGAGTGTGTGATGGTGGGAGGATGGGGGGGTCGGTGGTGGTAGTCTGCTGTTTCTGAGTGTGTGATGGTGGGAGGATGGGGGGTCGGTGGAGGTAGTCTGCTGGTTCTGAGTGTGTGATGGTGGGAGGATGGGGGTCGGTGGTGGTAGTCTGCTGTTTCTGAGTGTGTGATGGTGGGAGGATGGGGGGTAGGTGGTGGTTGTCTGCTGTTTCTGAGTGTGTGATGGTGGGAGGATGGGGGGTCGGTGGTGGTTGTCTGCTGTTTCTGAGTGTGTGATGGTGGGAGGATGGGGGGTAGGTGGTGGTAGTCTGCTGTTTCTGAGTGTGTGATGGTGGGAGGATGGGGGGTCGGTGGTGGTTGTCTGCTGGTTCTGAGTGTGTGATGGTGGGAGGATGGGGGGTAGGTGGTGGTAGTCTGCTGGTTCTGAGTGTGTGATGGTGGGAGGATGGGGGGTAGGTGGTGGTAGTCTGCTGTTTCTGAGTGTGTGATGGTGGGAGGATGGGGGGTCGGTGGTGGTTGTCTGCTGGTTCTGAGTGTGTGATGGTGGGAGGATGGGGGTCGGGTGGTGGTAGTCTGCTGGTTCTGAGTGTGTGATGGTGGGAGGTGGTAGTCTGCTGTTTCTGAGTGTGTGATGGTGGGAGGATGGGGGGTAGGTGGTGGTAGTCTGCTGGTTCTGAGTGTGGGAGGATGGGGGGTAGGTGGTGGTAGTCTGCTGGTTCTGAGTGTGGGAGGATGGGGGGTAGGTGGTGGTTGTCTGCTGGTTCTGAGTGTGGGAGGATGGGGGGGTAGGTGGTGGTAGTCTGTTGGTTCTGAGTGTGTGATGGTGGGAGGATGTGGGGTAGGTGGTGGTAGTCTGCTGGTTCTGAGTGTGTGATGGTGGGAGGATGGGGGGGTTGGTGGTGGTTGTCTGCTGTTTCTGAGTGTGTGATGGTGGGAGGATGGGGGTAGGTGGTGGTAGTCTGCTGGTTCTGAGTGTGTGATGGTGGGAGGATGGGGGGTAGGTGGTGGTAGTCTGCTGGTTCTGAGTGTGTGATGGTGGGAGGATGGGGGGTCGGTGGTGGTTGTCTGCTGTTTCTGAGTGTGTGATGGTGGGAGGATGGGGGGTAGGTGGTGGTAGTCTGCTGTTTCTGAGTGTGTGATGGTGGGAGGATGGGGGGTAGGTGGTGGTTGTCTGCTGTTTCTGAGTGTGTGATGGTGGGAGGATGGGGGGTCGGTGGTGGTTGTCTGCTGTTTCTGAGTGTGTGATGGTGGGAGGATGGGGGGTAGGTGGTGGTAGTCTGCTGTTTCTGAGTGTGTGATGGTGGGAGGATGGGGGGTCGGTGGTGGTTGTCTGCTGGTTCTGAGTGTGTGATGGTGGGAGGATGGGGGGTCGGTGGTGGTTGTCTGCTGTTTCTGAGTGTGTGATGGTGGGAGGATGGGGGTAGGTGGTGGTTGTCTGCTGTTTCTGAGTGTGTGATGGTGGGAGGATGGTGGGGTCGGTGGTGGTTGTCTGCTGTTTCTGAGTGTGTGATGGTGGGAGGATGGGGGGTAGGTGGTGGTAGTCTGCTGTTTCTGAGTGTGTGATGGTGGGAGGATGGGGGGTAGGTGGTGGTTGTCTGCTGGTTCTGAGTGTGTGATGGTGGGAGGATGGGGGGTAGGTGGTGGTTGTCTGCTGGTTCTGAGTGTGTGATGGTGGGAGGATGGGGGGTCGGTGGTGGTTGTCTGATGTTTCTGAGTGTGTGATGGTGGGAGGATGGGGGGTCGGTGGTGGTAGTCTGCTGTTTCTGAGTGTGTGATGGTGGGAGGATGGGGGGTCGGTGGTGGTTGTCTGCTGTTTCTGAGTGTGTGATGGTGGGAGGGATGGGGGGTAGGTGGTGGTAGTCTGCTGGTTCTGAGTGTGTGATGGTGGGAGGTGGTAGTCTGCTGTTTCTGAGTGTGTGATGGTGGGAGGATGGGGGTAGGTGGTGGTAGTCTGCTGTTTCTGAGTGTGTCATGGTGGGAGGATGGGGGTAG
>NW_027002919.1:137086-176648 GCF_036934945.1 Oncorhynchus masou masou | reverse complement strand
CAAGTAAGGTATATAATATATAAAGTGAAATAAACAATAAAAATTAACAGTAGACAGAACACATACAGAAGTTTCAAAACAATAAAGACATTACAAATGTCATATTATATATATATACAGTGTTTTTTACAATGTGCAAATGGTAAAGGACACAAGATAAAATAAATAAGCATAGATATGTGTTGTATTTACAATGGTGCGTGTTCTTCACTGGTTGCCCTTTCTCGTGGCAACAGGTCACAAATATTGCTGCTCTGATGGCACACTGTGGAATTTCACCCAGTAGATATGGGAGTTTTTCAAAATTGGATTTGTTTTCGAATTCTTTGTGGATCTGTGTAATCTGAGGGAAATATGTCTCTCTAATATGGTCATACATTGGGCAGGAGGTTAGGAAGTGCAGCTCAGTTTCCACCTCATTTTGTGGGGTGAGCACATAGCCTGTCTTCTCTGAGAGCCATGTCTGCCTACGGCGGCCTTTCTCAATAGCAAGGCTATGCTCGCTGAGTCTGTACATAGTCAAAGCTTTCCTTAATTTTGGGTCAGTCACAGTGGTCAGGTATTCTGCCGCTGTGTACTCTCTGTGTAGGGCCAAATAGCATTCTAGTTTGCTCTGTTTTTTTGTTAATTCTTTCCAATGTGTCAAGTAATTATCTTTTTGTTTTCTCATGATTTGGTTGGGTCTAATCTGGGTCTAATCTCTCTAATCTCTGTCTCTCTGTCTCTCTCTCTGTCTCTCTCTATCTCTCTCTCTGTCTCTCTCTCTCTCTGTCTCTCTCTCTCTCTGTCTCTCTCTGTCTCTCTCTCTCTCTGTCTCTCTCTCTCTGTCTCTCTCTCTGTCTCTCTCTCGGTCTCTCTGTCTCTCTCTCTCTCTGTCTCTCTCTCTGTCCCTCTCTCTGTCTCTCTGTCTCTCTCTCTCTGTCTCTCTCTCTGTCTCTCTCTATCTCTCTGTCTCTCTCTCTGTCTCTCTCTGTCTCTCTCTCTCTGTCTCTCTCTCTGTCTCTCTCTGTCTCTCTCTGTCTCTGTTCTGTCTGAGTTTGGGGCTACACTTCACCATGCCTCAGACAACTCACTGACACCCTCTCTCAGCAGGTGGTCTCCTAGCAACCTCATTGATGTTGTGCAGACAATATTTCACATTAGAATAATCATTTAGAGAACAACTAGGTCCTCTGAACGCTGTTGTTGTCTGAAAGGATATCTCCATGAGCCTCATTAATCACCACTACCACCCATTATATTGGCCAATCCACACTCTGAGCCTCATTAATCACCACTACAACCCATTATAATTGCCAACCCACACTGTGAGCCTCATTACCCACCACTACCACCCACTTTAATAGTCAACCCACACCACCTCTATAACAGTCAATTCTGAAATATTCATCCCTAACTGCAACATTTTCAGACAAGATAGAACGGCCAAAGGGGGTGGTGTGGCATCTACTGCAAAGATAGCCTGCAGAGTTCTGTCCTACTATCCAGGTCTGTACCAAAATAATTTAAACTTCTACTTTTATAAATCCACCTCTCTAAAAACAAGTCTCTCACCGTTGCCGCTTGTTATAGACCACCCTCTGCCCCCAGCTGTGCTCTGGACACCATATGTGAACTGTTTACCCCATCTATCTTCTGAGCTCGTGCTACTAGGTGACCTAAACTGGAACATGCTTAACACCCCAGCCATCCTACAATCTAAGCTTGATGCCCTCAATCTCACACAAATCATCAATGAACCTACCAGGTACCACCCCAAAGCCATAAACACGGGCAGCCTAGTGTAGCCTAGTGGTTAGAGCATTGGACTAGTAACCAAAAGGTTGCAAGTTCAAATCCCTGAGCTGACAAGGTACAAAATCTGTCGTTCTGCCCCTGAACAGGCAGTTAACCCACTGTTCCTAGGCCGTCATTGAAAATAAGAATTTGTTCTTAACTGACTTGCCTAGTAAAATAAAGGTAAAAAAAAAAATACAAAAAAAATATATCATCCGAACCAACTTGCCCTCTAAATACACCTCTGCTGTTTTCAACCAAGATCTCAGAGATCACTGCCTCATTGCATGGGTCCGTGGTCAAACGACCTTCACTCATCACTGTCAAACGCTCCCTGAAACACTTCAGCAAGCAGGTCTTTCTAATCAACCTGGCCGGGGTATCCTGGAAGGATATTGACCTCATTCTGTCAGTAGAGGATGCCTGGTTATTCTTTAAAAGTGCCTTCCTCACCATGCCCCATTCAAGATTTTTAGAACCAGGAACAGATATAGCCCTTGGTTATCTCCAGACCCGACTGCCCTTAACCTCTTGAAACTCTAGGGGCGCTATATCATTTTTGGATAAAAAGACGTGCCCATTTTTTAAGCGCAATATTTTGTCACAAAAAGATGCTCGACTATGCATATAATTGATAGCTTTGGAAAGAAAACACTCTGACGTTTCCAGAACTGCAAAGATATTCTCTGTGCGTGCCCTAGAACGTGAGCTACAGGCAAAACCAAGATGAGATGGCATCCAGGAAATCAGCAGGATTTTTGAGGCTCCGTTTTCCATTGTCTCCTTATATGGCTGTGAAAGCGAGAGGAATGAGCCTGCCCTTTCTGTCGTTTCCCCAAGGTGTCTGCAGCATTGTGACGTATTTGTAGGCATATCATTGGAAGATTGACCATAAGAGACAGCATTTTGAGTGCTAAATGCTACTCAAAAATGCTAAGCTAGCTTAGCATACTCTTACACAAATTAGTGAATTGCTATGGTTCAAAAGCATATTTTGAAAATCTGAGATGACAGTGTTGTTAACTTCTTGAAACTCCCACCCCGGATCCGGGTTTGTGACTAAAGCCTCAGGCTCATTAGCATAACGCAACGTTAACAATTTCTGAAAATCGCAAATAAAATGAAAATAATGCGTCTGCTCTCAAGCTTAGCCTTTTCTTAACAACACTGTCATCTCAGATTTTCAAAATATGCTTTTGAACCATAGAAATTGACTAATTTGTGTAAGAGTATGCAAAGCTAGCATAGCATTTTTGAGTAGCATTTAGCACGCAACATTTCCACAAAAACCAGATAACCAAATAAATAAAATCATTTACCTTTGAAGAGCTTCTGATGTTTTCAATGAGGAGACTCTCAGTTACATACCAAATGCGCAGTTTTTCCTGAAAGCGTCTGTGTGTAGGGAGAAATTGTTCCGTTTTTCTACATTGCGTCTGGCTACCGAAAACGAACCGAAAATTCAGTCACCTACAACGTAAAACTTTTTCCGGATTAACTACATAATATCGACGAAACATGGCAAACGTTGTTTGGAATAAATCCTCAAGGTGTTTTTTCACATATCTCTTCATTGATATGCAGTTCGTGGAAGCTTGCTTTCCTCTCTGTATCCCATGGAAAAATACTGGCAGGTGACTTTTGCGCACCAATTTTCGGCGCAGGACACCGGGCGGACACCTGTGGTCTCTTATGGTCAATCTTCCAATGATCTGCCTACAAATACGTCACAATGCTGCAGACACCTTGGGGAAACGACAGAAAGGGCAGGCTCATTCCTCTCGCATTCACAACCATATAAGGAGACAATGGAAAACAGAGCCTCAAAAATCCTGCTCATTTCCTGGATGCCATCTCATCTTGGTTTTGCCTGAAGCTCACGTTCTAGGGCACGCACAGAGAATATCTTGGTAGTTTTGGACACCTCAGAGTGTTTTCTTTCGAAAGCTATCAATTATATGCATAGTTGAGCATCTTTTTTGTGACAAAATATCTTGTTTAAAACGGGAACGTTTTGATCCAAAAATGAAATAGCGCCCCCATAGATGTAAGAGGTTAAGAAAAGGCTAAGCTTGAGAGCAGGCGCATTATTTTCATTTTATTTGCGATTTTCAGAAATCGTTAACGTTACATTATGCTAATGAGCTTGAGGCTATAACTGTATACAGGTTTTTTTCATAGACAAACGTGAACAAAACGGAGCTTATTTGTCCTACACAAATAATATTTTTTTTGAAAAACTGAACATTTGCTATCTAACTGAGAGTCTCCTCATTGAAAACATCTGAAGTTCTTCAAAGGTAAATGATTTTATTTGAATGATTTTCTTGTTTTTGTGAAAATGTTGCTGGCTGAATTCTAGGCTTATAGCTATGTTAGCTATCAATACTCTTACACAAATGCTTGTTTAGCTATGGTTGAAAAGCATATTTTGAAAATCTGAGATGACAGTGTTGTTAACAAGTCTAAGTCTAAGTCTAAGCTTGAGAGCAAATATATTTATTTCATTTCATTTGCGATTTTCATGAATAGTTAACGTTGCGTTATGCTAATGAGCTTGAGTAGGGTTATTATTATTGAGTAGGGTATTGAAGGCTATTTTGTAAATGACATCGCCGAAGTCTAGGATTGGTAGGATAGTCAGTTTTACAAGAGTATGTTTGGCAGCATGAGTGAAGGATGCTTTGTTGCGAAATAGGAAGCCAATTCTAGATTTAACTTTGGATTGGATATGTTTGATGTCAGTCTGGAAGGAGAGTTTACAGTCTAACCAGACACCTAGGTATTTGTAGTTGTCCACATATTCTAAGTCAGAGCCATCCAGAGTAGTGATGTTGGACAGGCGGGCAGGTGCAGGCAGCAATCGGTTGAAGAGCATGCATTTAGTTTTACTTGTATTTAAGAGCAATTGGAGGCCACGGAAGGAGAGTTGTATGGCATTGAAGCTCGCCTGGAGGGTTGTTAACACAGTGTCCAAAGAAGGGGCCAGAAGTATACAGAATGGTGTCGTCTCATGAGGTGGATCAGAGACTCACCAGCAGCAAGAGCGACATCATTGATGTATACAGAGAAGAGAGTCGGTCCAAGAATTGAACCCTGTGGCACCCCTATAGTGACTGCAGACCCTCCGATTTGACACACTGAACTCTATCAGAGAAGTAGTTGGTGAACCAGGCGAGGCAATCATTTGAGAAACCAAGGCTGTCGAGTTTGCCGATGAGGATGTGGGGATTGACAGAGTCGAAAGCCTTGGCCAGGTCAATGAATACGGCTGCACAGTATTGTTTCTTATCGATGGTGGTTAAGATATCGTTTTAGGACCTTGAGTATGGCTGAGGTGCACCATGACCAGCTCTGAAACCAGATTGCATAGCGGAGAAGGTATGGTGGGATTCAAATGGTCGGTAATCTGTGTGTTGACTTGGCTTTGGAAGACCTTAGAAAGACAGGGTAGGATGCATATAGGTCTGTAGCAGTTTAGTTCTAGAGTGTCACCCACTTTGAAGAGGGGGATGACCACAGCTGCTTTCCAATCTTTGGGAATCTCAGACAACACGAAAGAGAGGTTGACCAGGCTAGTAATAGGGGTTGCAACAATTTCGGCAGATCATTTTAGAAAGAAAGGGTCCAGATTGTCTAGCCCAGCTGATTGTAGGGATCCAAATAAAATCATTTACCTTTGAAGAACTTCAGATGTTTTCAATGAGGAGACTCTCAGTTAGATAGCAAATGTTCAGTTTTTCAAAAAATATTATTTGTGTAGGACAAATCGCTCCCGTTTTGTTCACGTTTGGCTATAAAAAAACCTGTATCCAGTTATAGCCTCAAGCTCATTAGCATAACGTAACGTTAACTATTTATGAAAATTGCAAATGAAGTGAAATAAATATGCTATCTCTCAAGCTTAGCCTTTTCTTAACAACACTGTCATCTCAGATTTTCAAAATATGCTTTTGAAACATAGCAAAACAAGCATTTGTGTAAGAGTATTGATAGCTAGCGTAGCATTTAGCGTAGCATTTAGCGGGCAACATTTGCACAAAAAACAGAAAAGGATTCAAATAAAATAATTTACCTTTGAAGAACTTTGGATGTTTTCAATGAGGAGACTCTCAGTTACATAGCGAATGTTCAGTTTTTCCTGAAAGATTTTTGTGTAGGAGAAATCGCTCCGTTTTGTACATCATGTTTGGGTACCAAAAAAAAAAATTCAGTCATCAAAACTGTGAACTTTTTCCAAATTAACTCCATAATATCGACTGAAACACGGTAAACGCTGTTTAGAATCAATCCCTCAAGGTGTTTTTCACATATCTCTTCATTGATATATCGCTCGTGGAAGTCTACTTTCTCCTCTGAATCCCTTGGAAAAAGACTTGCTGCTGAAGATGACGCACCAATTTCGGCGGACACCTGGTAAATGTAGTCTCTTATGGTCAATCTTCCAATGATATGCCTACAAATACGTCACAATGCTGCAGACACCTTGGGAAACGATAGATCGAGCAGGCTCATTCCTTGCGCATTCACAGCCATATAAGGAGACAATGAAAAACAGAGCCTCAAAAATCCTGCTCATTTCCTGGTTGAAGTTTCATCTTGGTTTCGCCTGTAGCATCAGTTCTGGGGCACTCACAGACAATATCTTTGCAGTTTTGGAAACGTCAGTGTTTTCTTTCCAAAGCTGTCAATTATATGCATAGTCGAGCATCTTTTGTGACAAAATATTGAGCTTATAACAGGCACGTTTTTAATCCAATAATGAAACATCGCCCCATAGATGCACCAGCTGTTAGAGTAGCTCACAGATTACTGCACAAGTACATAGCCTGTACATCTATAATTTAGCCCAAACAACTACCTCTTTCCCTACTGTATTTATTTATTTATTTTGCTCCTTTGCACCCCATTATTTCTATCTCTACTTTGCACATTCTTCCACTGCAAATCAACCATTCCAGTGTTTTACTTGCTATATTGTATTTACTTCGCCACCATGGCCTTTTTTGCCTTTACCTCCCTTATCTCACCTCACTTGCTCACATTGTATGTAGACTCATTTTCTACTGTATTATTGGCTGTATGTTTGTTTATTCCATGTGTAACTCTGTGTTGTTGTTTGTGTTGAACTGCTATGCTTTATCTTGGCCAGGTCGCAATTGTAATGAGAACTTGTTCTCAACTAGCCTACCTGGTTAAATAAAGATGAAATTAAAAAAATAACAACCCACACTCTGAGCCTCATTAACGACCACTACCACCCACTATAATGACACAACCTCTGTCTCCTATAGAGATCTGAGAAAGCCCTTCAGCACCCTGGTTCAGAGGCCCTTAGATACTGACAACACCAAAATCACCATGGCTGAATTTTATTTTGGAAACAGTAGCAGTGTGAAGGAAGTTTTCAAGACTTCAACTCCTTCTGTAATATAAGACATTCCTTTTTGTAACATAATAAGACATCTCCTTCTCTAACATAATAAGACAACATCTTGTTCACTAACAAAAGACACCATCTCCTTCCCCAACATAATAAGACAACATCTCCTTCACTAACATAATAAGACAAAACTTCTCCTTCACTAACAAAAGACAACATCTCCTTCCGCAACATAATAAGACATCTCCTTCTAACATAATAAGACAACATCTCCTTCACTAACAAAAGACAACATCTCCTTCCGCAACATAATAAGACATCTCCTTCTCTAACATAATAAGACAACCCTCCTTCACTAACAAAAGACAACATCTCCTCCATC
The DNA here is from genome assembly GCF_036934945.1 of Oncorhynchus masou masou. Lineage (NCBI taxonomy): Eukaryota > Metazoa > Chordata > Actinopteri > Salmoniformes > Salmonidae > Oncorhynchus > Oncorhynchus masou. Next base: position 169,107 of record NW_027002919.1, on the reverse strand, counting down.
TCTTTTTTAACATAATAAGACAACATCTCCTTCACTAACATAAGACAACATCTCCTCCATCTCTTTTTAACATAATAAGACAACATGTCCTTCACTAACAAAAGACAACATCTCCTTCACTAACATAAGACAACCACTCCTTCACTAACATAACAAGACACCATCTCCTTCTCCAACATAACAAGACACCATCTCCTTCTCTAACATAACAAGACACCATCTCCTTCTCCAACATAACAAGACACCATCTCCTTCTCTAACATAACAAGACACCATCTTCTTCTCTAACACAACAAGACACCATCTCCTTCTCTAACATAATAAGACATCTCCTTCTCTAACATAACAAGACACCATCTCCTTCTCTAACCAAATAAGACGTCTCCTTCTCTAACATAATAAGACATCTCCTTCTCTAACATAATAAGACAACATCTACTTCTCCAACATAATAAGACATCTCCTTCTCTAACATAAGAAGACAACATCTCCTTCTCTAACATAATAAGACATCTCCTTCTCCAACATAACAAGACACCATCTCCTTCTCTAACAGAAGAAGACAACATCTCCTTCTCTAACATAATAAGACATCTCCTTCTCCAACATAACAAGACACAATCTCCTTCTCTAACATAATAAGACAACACCTCCTTCTCTTACATAATAAGACACCATCTCTCTGTCATCCTCCCCCCTCTCTGTCATCTTCCCCCTCTGTTGTTCTCTCTCGCTCTCTCCTCTCTCTCCTCTCAGACACAACCAGGAGTCCCTAGAAGTAATAAGGGATGTGGTCCATAAGAACCGCTGCCACGTTCTGTTCCCTGAGGTGTTCAGTAGCTACCCCTACAGAGTCAACGTTACAGCTGTCAACGCCCTGGGAAAAGCCTCCACCACCATCACCTTTGAAGAGATCAACATAGGTACGTAGACCATGGTTGTTTTTGTTGTATCGCAGGCTGTGTCAACCTTGATGTCAACTCACCTCACCAGCCAAATATCACTCAGAACAACCTGTCCTATCAGGCTGTGTCAACCTTGATGTCAACTCACCTCACCAGCAAATTATCACTCAGAACAACCTGTGCTATCAGGCTGTGTCAACCTTGATGTCAACTCACCTCAACAACCAAATATCACTCAGAACAACCTGTCCTATCAGGCTGTGTCAACCTTCACATCACAGTAGTCATTGTTTATTTTATAGCCAACTCTACAATAGCAACCTGCAGTCAGCCTAATTATATTTGCTTTAAACGCATGAGGACAGATGACAGAAGTTTGTTAGGACAGACAACATGTGTCAGTCATTATTAATAGTCGTTATTCCGTAGGTGAATATTTTCTAAAACAGGCTGAAGGATCTAATCTTCAATCCTCCCTGTATTGACACAATGTCTGTGTCTCAAATGCCTCCCTATTTCCTATAGTTTGCACTCCTTTTGGCCAAGACCCACAGGGAACAGGGAGCCATTTGGGACAGACCCAGAGGTCTGGAAGGGATGAGAGAGCCAAGCCTACAGTATGAGTTCGTAGCTTCAACCCCGCAGCACACAAGCACAGATTAATGGACTGGTGAATGTATATATTTTTTTATCTTGCTTTGTCTGCTCTTTTCAGTATTACGTATATCTCTGATCAGTTACCCAGAAAAGGGCTGAAAACAGCCCATGTTAATATATGTAGCCTTAGAAATAAGGTTCATGTAATGATAATTCCTTTGATGATGCATCAGTAGCAATACAAGGATATAACATCTATAGAAGAGACAGGAATGCTTATGGCGGAGGTGTTGCTGTATATATTCATAGCCATATTACCTGTAATGCTTAGAGGATATCTTATGTTAAGTGTTATTGATGCGTTGTGGTTGCAGGTTCACTTGGCACATCTGAAGGAAACAGATGAATAGAGGGACATGTGAAGGAAGGAAACAGATGATGAATAGAAGGACATGTGAAGGAAGGAAACAGATTATGAATAAAGGGACATGTGAAGGAAGGAAACAGATGATGAATAGAAGGACATGTGAAGGAAGGAAACAGATTATGAATAAAGGGACATGTGAAGGAAGGAAACAGATGAATAGAGGGACATGTGAAGGAAGGAAACAGATGAATAGAGGGACATGTGAAGGAAGGAAACAGTTGATGCATAGAGGGACATGTGAAGGAAGGAAACAGATTATGAACAGAGGGACATGTGAAGGAAGGAAACAGATGATGAATAGAGGGACATGTGAAGGAAGGAAACAGATGATGAACAGAGGGACATGTGAAGGAAGGAAACAGATGATGAACAGAGGGACATGTGAAGGAAGGAAACAGATGATGAACAGAGGGACATATGAAGGAAGGAAACAGATGATGAATAGAAGGACATGTGAAGGAAGGAAACAGATTATGAATAAAGGGACATGTGAAGGAAGGAAACAGATGATGAATAGAGGGACATGTGAAGGAAGGAAACAGATGATGAATAGAGGGACATGTGAAGGAAGGAAACAGATGATGAATAGAGGGACATGTGAAGGAAGGAAACAGATTATGAACAGAGGGACATGTGAAGGAAGGAAACAGATGACGAATAGAGGGACATGTGAAGGAAGGAAACAGATGATGAATAGAGGGATATGTTAAGGAAACAGATGATGAACAGAGGGACATGTGAAGGAAGGAAACAGATGATGAATAGAGGGACATGTTAAGGAAACAGATGATGAACAGAGGGACATGTGAAGGAAGGAAACAGATGATGAATAGAGGGACATGTGAAGGAAGGAAACAGATTATGAACAGAGGGACATGTGAAGGAAGGAAACAGATGATGAATAGAGGGACATGTGAAGGAAGGAAACAGATGATGAACAGAGGGACATGTGAAAGAAGGAAACAGATGATGAACAGAGGGACATGTGAAGGAAGGAAACAGATGATGAACAGAGGGACATGTGAAGGAAGGAAACAGATGATGAATAGAAGGACATGGACATGGAAGGAAACAGATTATGAATAAAGGGACATGTGAAGGAAGGAAACAGATGAATAGAGGGACATGTGAAGGAAGGAAACAGATGATGAATAGAGGGACATGTGAAGGAAGGAAACAGATGATGAATAGAGGGACATGTGAAGGAAGGAAACAGATTATGAACAGAGGGACATGTGAAGGAAGGAAACAGATGATGAATAGAGGGACATGTGAAGGAAGGAAACAGATGATGAATAGAGGGACATGTTAAGGAAACAGATGATGACCAGAGGGACATGTGAAGGAAGGAAACATATGATGAATAGAGGGACATGTGAAGGAAGGAAACAGATTATGAACAGAGGGACATGTGAAGGAAGGAAACAGATGATGAATAGAGGGACATGTGAAGGAAGGAAACAGATGATGAATAGAGGGACATGTTAAGGAAGGAAACAGATGATGAATAGAGGGACATGTGAAGGAAGGAAACAGATGATGAATAGAGGGACATGTGAAGGAAGGAAACAGATGATGAATAGAGGGACATGTGAAGGAAGGAAACAGATGATGAATAGAGGGACATGTGAAGGAAGGAAACAGATGATGAATAGAGGGACATGTGAAGGAAGGAAACAGATGATGAACAGAAGGACATGTGAAGGAAACAGATGATGAATAGAGGGACATGTTAAGGAAACAGATGATGAATAGGGGGACATGTGAAGGAAGGAAACAGATGATGAATAGAGGGACATGTGAAGGAAGGAAACAGATGATGAATAGAGGGACATGTGAAGGAAGGAAACAGATGATGAATAGAGGGACATGAAGGAAGGAAACAGATGATGAACAGAGGGACATGTGAAGGAAGGAAACAGATGATGAATAGAGGGACATGTGAAGGAAGGAAACAGATGATGAATAGAGGGACATGTGAAGGAAGAAAACAGATGATGAACAGAAGGACATGTGAAGGAAGGAAACAGATGATGAATAGAGGGACATGTGGCGCTCCTTTACCGCTTGCCGTGCGGTAGCAGAGAGAACCATCTGTGGCTAGGGTCGCTGGAGTCTTTGGCCATTTTTATGGCCTTCCTCTGACACCGGCTGGTATTGAGGTCCTGGATGGAAGAAGCTTGGCCCAGTGATGTAATGGGCCGTACGCATTACCCTCTGTAGCTCCTTGGGGTTGTACATCGAGCAGTTGCCATACCAGGCAGCATGCTCTCAATTTAAGCTCTCTGCCAACATCAGATATGTCTATGTCCTGGGAAATGTTCGCATTAGCCCACATTAGCTCAAACTTCACGGATCCGCCACTTTTTTTTCAATTGTCGCCTAAAATGACATTCCCAAATCTAACTGCCTGCAGCTCAGGCCCTGAATCAAGGATATGCAAATTCTTGGTACAATTTGAAAGGAAACACTTTTAAGTTTGTGGAAATGTGAAAGGAATGTAGGAGAAAATATCACATTAGATCTGGTAGAAGATAATACAAAGAAAAATAAAACGTTATTTTGTATTTGTTTTGTACCATCTTTGAAATGCAAGAGAAAGGCCATAATGTATTATTCCAGCCCAGCAATTTAGATTTTAGCCACTAGATGGCAGCAATATATGTGCAAAGTTTTAGACTGATCCCAATCAACCATTGTATTTCTGTTTAAAAAATTGTATCAAGACTGTCCAAATGTGCCTGATTTGTTTATGCATAACTTTTCATGTTCAAAATGGTGCTCTCTCTCAAACAATAGCATGGTATTATTTCAATGTAATAGCTACTGTAAATTGGATAAGTCTTACTCACATTAGGCTACTGCGAGTGTGATCACAGAGTCATCAGGAACAGCTGGTGCTCTCATGCAGGCTTCAGTGTTGCTTACCTGAAAGAATGCATAGAAGTAATTGAACTTGTCTGGTAGGCTCGTGTTACTGGGCAGCTCAGGGCTGGAGTCAGTATAGTAAGATTCAATCTTAGTCCTGTATTAATGCTTTGGATTGTTTAATGGTTTGTTTGAGGGTCTAGCGGGTTTTCTTATAAGCATCTGGGTTAGAGTCCCGCTCCTTGAAAGTGGCAGCTCTATGTTTTAGCTCACCACGAATGTTGGCTGTAATCCACGGCTTCTGGTTTGGGGTGTATGTACGTACGGTCACTGAGGAGACAACGTCATTGATGCAGCCAGTGACTGATGTGGTGTATTCCTCAATGCAATCGGAAGAATCCGGGAACATATTCCAGTCTGTGCTAGCAAAACAGTCCTGAAGCTTAGCATTTGCATCATCTGACCACTTCCATATTGAGCGAGTCACTAGTACTTCCTGCTTTAGTAGGCATCAGGAGGATAGAATTATGGTCAGATTTGCCAAATGGAGGGCAAGGGAGAGCTTTGTACGTGTCTCTGTGTGTGGAATAAAGGCGGTCTAGTGTTTTTTCCCTCTGATTGCACATGTAACATGCTGGTAGAAATGAAGTATAACTGATTTAAGTCCCCCGGCCACTAGGAGCTCGGCCTCTGGATAAGCATTTTCTCTTGTTTGCTTATCAATCAAACTCAATCAATCACATTTATTTATGAAGCGCTTTTTAAATCAGCTGATGTCACAAAAAGCTATACAGAAACCCAGCCTAAAACCCCAAACAGCAAGCAATGCAGATGTAGAAGCTTGGTTGACTTAAATAGCTTGTTGAGTGTGGTCTTTTTGTGGTGGTAAATAGACAGCTACGAAAAATATAGATGAAATTTTGCTATAAATAATGTGGTCTACAGTTTATCATGAGACACTCTACCTCAGGCGACCAAAACGTTAATAAATCGTCCTTAATATTAGATTTCTCACACCAGCTGTTGTTGACAAATAGACACAGACCTCCACCCCTTGTTTTACAAGAGGCATCTGTTCTATCTTGCCGATGCAAGGAAAACCCAGCCAACTGTATATTATCTATGTTGTCGTTCAGCTGCGACTCTGTGAAACATAAGATATTAAAGTTTTTAAATGTCCCATTGGTAAGATAGTCTTGAACGAAGCTCATCCAGTTTATTCTCCAGTGATTGCACGTTGGCCAATAAGGTGAATGGTAGAGGCGGGTTACCCAATCACCGATGAATTCTCACAAGGTACCTGGACCTGCGTCCCCTGTATCGCTGTCTTTTCTTTATGCTAATGACAATGATTTGGGAATGGTCCGGTATCAGCAGTAAATCCTTTGCCTCAGACACGTTAAAGAAAAATCTTTGTCCAGTTCGAGGTGAGTAATCGCTGTTCTGACATCCAGAAGCTCTTTTCAGTTGTAATAGATGGTGGCAGAAACATTGTGTACAAAATAAGTTACAACGCAAACACAAAAAATGCAACAAAAAAACAAAAAAACACAACACAGTTGGTTAGAGCCCGTAAAACGGTAGCCATCCCCTCCGGCACCAATGTTTCAGCTATCAGCCCATCATCTGAATGTTTCAGCTACCAGCCCATCATCTGAATGTTTCAGCTATCAGCCCATCAACTGCATGTTTCAGATACCAGCTCATTGTCTTAATGTTTCAGCAATCAGCCCATCATCTGAATGTTTCAGCTATCAACCAGTCATCTGAATGTTTCAGCTATCAGTCCATCATCTGGAGGTTTCAGCTATCAGTCCATCATCTGGAGGTTTCAGCTATCAGCCCATCACCTGAATGTTTCAGCTATCAGCCCATTGTCTGAATTTTTCAGCTATCAGCCCATCATCTGAATGTTTCAGCTATCAGCCCATCAACTGCATGTTTCAGCTATCAGTCAATCATCTGGAGGTTTCAGCTATCAAACAGTTATCTGGAGGTTTCAGCTATCAGCCCATCATCTGAATGTTTCAGCTATCAGCCCATCATCTGAATGTTTCAGCTATCAGCCCATCATCTGGAGGTTTCAGCTATCAGCCAGTCATCTGGAGGTTTCAGCTATCAGCCCATCACCTGAATGTTTCAGCTATCAGTCCATCATCTGGAGGTTTCAGCTATCAAACAGTCATCTGGAGGTTTCAGCTATCAGCCCATCATCTGAATGTTTCAGCTATCAACCCATCATCTGGAGGTTTCAGCTATCAGCCAGTCATCTGGAGGTTTCAGCTATCAGCCCATCACCTGCATGTTTCAGCTATCAGTCCATCATCTGGAGGTTTCAGCTATCAAACAGTCATCTGGAGGTTTCAGCTATCAGCCCATCATCTGAATGTTTCAGCTATCAGCCCATCATCTGAATGTTTCAGCTATCAGCCCATCATCTGGAGGTTTCAGCTATCAGCCAGTCATCTGGAGGTTTCAGCTATCAGCCAGTCATCTGAATATTTCAGCTCTCAGCCCATAATCTGAATGTTTCAGATATCAGCCCATCATCTGAATGTTTCAGCTATCAACCCATCACCTGAATGTTTCAGCTATAAGCCCATCATCTGAATGTTTCAGCTATCAGCCAGTCATCACCTGAATGTTTCAGCTATCAGCCCATTGTCTGAAATTTTCAGCTATCAGCCCATCATCTGAATGTTTCAGCTATCAGTCCATCATCTGGAGGTTTCAGCTATCAGCCCATCATCTGAATGTTTCAGTTATCAGCCCATCATCTGGAGGTTTCAGCTATCAGCCAGTCATCTGGAGGTTTCAGCTATCAGCCAGTCATCTGAATATTTCAGCTCTCAGCCCATAATCCGAATGTTTCAGATATCAGCCCATCATCTGAATGTTTCAGCTATCAACCCATCACCTGAATGTTTCAGCTATCAGCCCATCATCTGAATGTTTCAGCTATCAGCCCATCATCTGAATGTTTCAGCTATCAGCCCATCACCTGAATGTTTCAGCTATCAGCCCATCATCTGAATTTTCAGCTATCAGCCCATCATCTGAATGTTTCAGCTATCAGCCCATCAACTGCATGTTTCAGCTATCAGTCAATCATCTGGAGGTTTCAGCTATCAAACAGTCATCTGGAGGTTTCAGCTATCAAACAGTCATCTGGAGGTTTCAGCTATCAGCCCATCATCTGAATGTTTCAGCTATCAGCCCATCATCTGAATGTTTCAGCTATCAGCCCATCATCTGGAGGTTTCAGCTATCAGCCAGTCATCTGGAGGTTTCAGCTATCAGCCCATCACCTGAATGTTTCAGCTATCAGTCCATCATCTGGAGGTTTCAGCTATCAAACAGTCATCTGGAGGTTTCAGCTATCAGCCCATCATCTGAATGTTTCAGCTATCAACCCATCATCTGGAGGTTTCAGCTATCAGCCAGTCATCTGGAGGTTTCAGCTATCAGCCCATCACCTGCATGTTTCAGCTATCAGTCCATCATCTGGAGGTTTCAGCTATCAAACAGTCATCTGGAGGTTTCAGCTATCAGCCCATCATCTGAATGTTTCAGCTATCAGCCCATCATCTGAATGTTTCAGCTATCAGTCCATCATCTGGAGGATTCAGCTATCAAACAGTCATCTGGAGGTTTCAGCTATCAGCCAATCATCTGAATGTTTCAGCTATCAGTCCATCATCTGGAGGTTTCAGCTATCAGCCCATCATCTGAATGTTTCAGTTATCAGCCCATCATCTGGAGGTTTCAGCTATCAGCCAGTCATCTGGAGGTTTCAGCTATCAGCCAGTCATCTGAATATTTCAGCTCTCAGCCCATAATCCGAATGTTTCAGATATCAGCCCATCATCTGAATGTTTCAGCTATCAACCCATCACCTGAATGTTTCAGCTATCAGCCCATCATCTGAATGTTTCAGCTATCAGCCCATCATCTGAATTTTTCAGCTATCAGCCCATCATCTGAATGTTTCAGCTATCAGCCCATCACCTGCATGTTTCAGCTATCAGTCCATCATCTGGAGGTTTCAGCTATCAAACAGTCATCTGGAGGTTTCAGCTATCAGCCAATCATCTGAATGTTTCAGCTATCAGTCCATCATCTGGAGGTTTCAGCTATCAGCCCATCATCTGAATGTTTCAGTTATCAGCCCATCATCTGGAGGTTTCAGCTATCAGCCAGTCATCTGGAGGTTTCAGCTATCAGCCAGTCATCTGAATATTTCAGCTCTCAGCCCATAATCCGAATGTTTCAGATATCAGCCCATCATCTGAATGTTTCAGCTATCAACCCATCACCTGAATGTTTCAGCTATCAGCCCATCATCTGAATGTTTCAGCTATCAGCCCATCATCTGAATGTTTCAGCTATCAGCCCATCATCTGAATGTTTCAGCTATCAACCCATCACCTGAATGTTTCAGCTATCAGCCCATCATCTGAATGTTTCAGCTATCAGCCCATCATCTGAATGTTTCAGCTATCAGCCCATCACCTGAATGTTTCAGCCATCAGCCCATTGTCTGAATTTTTCAGCTATCAGCCCATCATCTGAATGTTTCAGCTCTCAGTCCATCATCTGGAGGTTTCAGCTATCAAACAGTCATCTGGAGGTTTCAGCTATCAGCCAATCATCTGGAGGTTTCAGCTATCAGCCCATCATCTGAATGTTTCAGCTATCAGCCCATCATCTGGAGGTTTCAGCTATCAGCCAGTCATCTGGAGGTTTCAGCTAACAGCCAGTCATCTGAAGGTTTCAGCTATCAGCCAGTCATCTGGAGGTTTCAGCTAACAGCCAGTCATCTGAATGTTTCATCTATCAGCCCATCATCTGAATGTTTCAGCTATCAGCCCATCATCTGAATGTTTCAGCTATCAGTCCATCATCTGGAGGTTTCAGCTATCAGCCCATCATCTGAATGTTTCAACAATCAGCCCATAGTTTTAATGTTTCAGCTATCAGCCCATCGCCTGAATGTTTCAGCTGTCAGCCCATCATCTGCATGTTTCAGCTATCAGTCCATAATCTGGAGGTTTCAGCTATTAAACAGTCATCTGAATGTTTCAGATATCAGTCCATCATCTGAATGTTTCAGCTATCAGCCCATCATCTGAATGTTTCAGCAATCAGCCCAAAGTTTTAATGTTTCAGCTATCAGCCCATCATCTGAATGTTTCCGCTATCAGCCCATCGCCTGAATGGTTCAGCTATCAGCCAATAGTCTTAATGTTTCAGCTATCAGCCCATCGTCTGAATGTTTCAGCTGTCAGTCCATCGTCTGAATGTTTCAGCAATCAGCCCATAGTTTTAATGTTTCAGCTGTCAGCCCATCATCTGCATGTTTCAGCTATCAGCCCATCGTCTAAATGTTTCAGCTATCAGCCCATCATCTGAATGTTTCCACTATCAGTCCACCGTCTGAATTTTTCAGCTATCAACCCATCATCTGAATGTTTCAGCTATCAGCCCATCATCTGAATGTTTCAGCTATCAGCCCATCATCTGAATGTTTCAGCTATCAGCCCATCACCTGCATGTTTCAGCTATCAGTCCATAATCTGGAGGTTTCAGCTATTAAACAGTCATCTGAATGTTTCAGATATCAGTCCATCATCTGAATGTTTCAGCTATCAGCCCATCATCTGAATGTTTCCGCTATCAGCCCATCGTCTGAATGTTTCAGCTATCAGCCAATAGTCTTAATGTTTCAGCTATCAGCCCATCGTCTGAATGTTTCAGCTGTCAGCCCATCGTCTGAATGTTTCAGCAATCAGCCCATCGTCTGAATGTTTCAGCTATCAGCCCATCATCTGAATGTTTCAGCAATCAGCCCATAGTTTTAATGTTTCAGCTATCAGCCCATCATCTGAATGTTTCCGCTATCAGCTCGTCGTCTGAATGTTTCAGCTATCAGCCCATCATCTCAATGTTTCCGCTATCAGCTCGTCGTCTGAATGTTTCAGCTATCAGCCAATAGTCTTAATGTTTCAGCTATCAGCTCATCGTCTGAATGTTTCAGCTGTCAGCCCATCATCTGCATGTTTCCTCTATCAGCCCATCGTCTGAATGTTTCAGCTATCAGCCAATAGTCTTAATGTTTCAGCTATCAGCCCATCGTCTGAATGTTTCAGCTGTCAGCCCATCGTCTGAATGTTTCAGCTATCAGCCCATAGTCTTAATGTTTCAGCTATCAGCCCATCATCTGAATGTTTCAGCTATCAGCCCATCGTCTGAATGTTTCAGTATTTATTTATTTAACTAGGCAAGTCAGTTAAGAATAAAATCTTATTTACAATGACGGCCGACTCCGGTCGATGCTGGGCAAATTGAGTGCTGCCCTATGGGACTCCCAATCACCGCCGGATGTCATATAGCCTGGATTTGATCCAGGTACTGTAGTGATGCCTCTTGCACTGAGATGCAGTGCCTTAGACCGCTACGCAACTCGGGAGCTATCAGACCATAGTCTTAATGTTTCAGCTATCAGATCATCTTAATATTTCAGCTCTCAGCCCATATATTCCAAAACATGCATCCTGTTTGCATCAAGGCACTAAAGTAATACTGAATACAAAGTGTTTTGTTTAGGGCAATTCCAAAACACATTACTGAGTAGCACCACTCATATTTTCAAGCATGGTGGTGGCTGAGTCATGTTATGGATATGCTTGCAATCATTAAGGACTGGGGAGTTTTTCAGGGTAAAAAAATAAATAGAATTTAGTTTAGCACAGGAAAAATCCTAGAGGAAAACCTGGTTAAGTCTGCTTTCCACAAGACACTGGGGGATTAATTCACCTTTCACCAGGACAATAACCTGAATTACAAGGTCAAATCTACACTGGAGTTGCATGCCTAGAAATCATTGAATGTTCCTGAGTGGCCTTGTTACAGTTTTAACTTAAACGTCTCTAGGATAGGGGGCAGCATTTGGAATTTTGGATGAAAAGCATGCCCAAATTCAACTGCCTGCTACTCATCCCCAGAAGATGAGATATGCATATTATTAGTAGATTTGTAGATTTTCTATCCAGATTAGTAGATTTGGATAGAAAAAAACTCTGACGTTTCTAATACTGTTTGAATCATGTCTGTGAGTATAACAGAACTTATGTAGCAGGCGAAACCCCGAGGACAAACCATTCAGAATTATTATTTTTTGAGGTCACTCTCTTTTCAATGGGTTTTCATTGGGGATCCAGATTTCTAAGGGACTTACAGTTCCTACCTTCCACTGGATGTCCCCAGTCTTTAGAAATTCGTTGAGGTTTTTCCTTTGTGTAATGAAGAAGAAGCCGTGTTCAAAACGAGGGTCACTTCATGTGTTTATTAGAGGCGCATGACTAGAAAGCAGTTTGCTTTCCTCCTGTATTGAACACAGAACATCCCATCTTCAATTTTATTGATTCTTTACTTTAAATACCTAAAATTGTATTACAAAAGTAGTTTACAGGTAACTTTTGAGATATTTTGCAGCCACGTTGCGCAAGTTGGAACCGGTGTTTTTCTGGATCAAACTCGCCAAATAAATGGACATTGTGGATATATACGGACGGAATTAATCGAACAAAAGGACCATTTGTGATGTTTATGGGACATATTGGAGTGCCAACAAAAGAAGCTCGTCAAAGGTAAGGCATGATTTATATTTTTATTTCTGCGCTTTGTGTCGCGCCTTTAGGGTTGAAATATGGTTTCTCTCTTTGTTTACAGGGGTGCTATCCTCAGATAATAGCATTGTTTGCTTTCTCAGAAAAGTCTTTTTTAAATCTGACATGTTGGCTGGATTCACAACACGTGTAACTTTAATTTGGTATCTTACATATGTGATTTCATGAAAGTTAGATTTTTTTGTAATTTATTTAAATTTGGCACACTGCATTTTCACTGGCTTTGATCCCAGAGAGGTTAAATCAGCTTAAAAAATATGACAAGACTTAAAAATGGCTGTCTATCAATGTTCAACAACCAAATTGACAGTGCTTGAAGAATTTAAAAAATAATAATGTGAAAATATTGTACAATCCAGGTCTGCAAACTCTTAGAGACTTACCCAGAAAGACTAACAGCTGTAATCCAAAGATGTATTGATCGTCTGTTGAAGAAGGTGTGGACCAAAGCGCAGCGTGGTAAACTGTATCCTCTCTACCTCTGTAACGATCGTCAGTTGAAGAAGGACCAAAGCACAGCACGGTAAACGGTATCCTCTCTAGTTCTGTAACGATCGTTTGTTGAAGAAGGACCAAAGCACAGCACGGTAAACGGTATCCTCTCTAGTTCTGTAACGATCGTTTGTTGAAGAAGGACCAAAGCGCAGCGTGGAAAACGGTATCCTCTCTAGTTCTGTAACGATCGTTTGTTGAAGAAGGACCAAAGCACCACACGGTAAGTGGTATCCTCTCTAGCTCTGTAACGATCGTCTGTTGAAGAAGGACCAAAGCGCAGCGCAGTAAACGGTATCCTCTCTAGTTCTGTAACGATCGTTTGTTGAAGAAGGACCAAAGCGCAGCGTGGAAAACGGTATCCTCTCTAGCTCTGTAACGATCGTCTTTTGAAGAAGGACCAAAGCACCACACGGTAAACGGTATCCTCTCTAGCTCTGTAACGATCGTCTGTGGAAGAAGGACCAAAGGACCACACGGTAAACGGTATCCTCTCTAGCTCTGTAACGATTGTCTGTTGAAGAAGGACCAAAGCGCAGCGCGGTAAATGGTATCCTCTCTAGCTCTGTAACGATCGTCTGTTGAAGAAGGTGTTGACCAAAGCTCAGCGTGGTAAACTGTATCCTCTCTAGCTCTGTAACGATTGTCCTTTGAAGAAGGACCAAAGCACCACACGGTAAACGGTATCCTCTCTAGCTCTGTAACGATCGTCTGTTGAAGAAGGTGTGGACCAAAGCACAGGGTGGTACACGGTATCCTCTCTAGCTCTGTAACGATCATCTGTTGAAGAAGGTGTGGACCAAAGCACAGCGTGTTAAACGGTATCCTCTCTAGCTCTGTAACGATCGTCTGTTGAAGAAGTACCAAAGCACAGCACGGTAAACGGTATCCTCTCTAGTTCTGTAACGATCGTTTGTTGAAGAAGGACCAAAGCGCAGCGTGGAAAACGGTATCCTCTCTAGTTCTGTAACGATCGTTTTTTGAAGAAGGACCAAAGCACCACACGGTAAATGGTATCCTCTCTAGCTCTGTAACGATTGTCTGTGGAAGAAACGACCACATAAAATCCTCTCTATAACATTGGAAGAAGGACCAAAGAGAATGTAAACGTATCCTCTCTAAAACCTTGAAGAAGGACCAGACATTTACATTCATTTAACGATCGTTTGGAAGAAGAAGACCACACGGTAAACGGTATCCAAGCGATTGCGTGGACAAATTGGTATTCTAGTTTGTAACTCTCTATGACAAATCAGTGGAACATCCTCGTCTTTGACTTGAAGAAGGACCAAAGCACCACACGGTAAACGGATTAGCTCTGTATCCTCTCACTAGGTATCTAGCTCTGTAACGATCTGGTGAAGAAGGTGTGGACCAGCACAGTGCAGCTCCGGAAGGTGCCTGTTGAAGATACCAAAGCACAGCACGGTGAGCAGTGTCCTGACCAAAGCGTCGTGAGGAGTTTGTTGAAGAAGGACCCACCATTGGTAAATGGTATCCTCTCTAGCTCTGGCCTGTTGAAGAAGGACCAGCGCAGCGCAGTAAAGTATTTGACTGAAGGGCTGCGAGCGGGAACGGTCTTTTGAAGAAGAAGGACCAAAGCACCACACGGTAAACGGATATCCTCTCTAGCTCTGTTTGGGTGTCTGTGGAAGAAGGACCAAAGGACCACCGGTGCGGTATCCTCTCTAGCTCTGTAAGACAAGCACCATGGTCTTGTCTGAAGATGCGACCAACTGGAAGCCAGTGGAGAAGGTATCCTCTCTAGCTCTGTAAGAATTCTGTTGAAGAAGGTGTTGACCACAGCTCAGCGTGGTAAACTGTATCCTCTAGCTCTGTAGGGATTGTCCTTGGAAGGCAGGGAGCCCAGCCAACACTGTTGAAGAAGGTGTGCGGTAAGACGAGAGGTGTGGACCAAAGCACAGTGCCTCTCTAGCTCTGGACTCTGTAACCAAAGTCGTCTGTTGAAGAAGGTGTGGACCAAAACACAGGATGAACGAAACCGGAACAGTTGTACAGTCATGGGATCTTTAATGACCTCTCAGGACAGCTTAACATTCCTGTAACAGGGCAGTGTCCCCATCACTGTTGGGATGTTAGACCAGAGGAAAGAGTTGGCCCTCCAACACCACAGCAGTGTTCCAGGGAACTCCAGGATCACGCCAGCAGTTCTGGTATGCGCTCTGTAATTGGAGGAGGACAAACAGCAGTATACTGTAGGTAAACCGATAATTCAGCTCTGTAGGTAGGGGTAAAGACTCATGATAATAACAGTAAAAGCAGTATTGTGGGTAGGGGAAGGAGGAAACAGCAGCTCCGTCTTAGCTGTAAGGTTCAGTATACTGTTGAGGTGGTAGATCCAAAGCACCACACTGTATAGGGGTATGCTAATAGACATGCAGTATATGCGATAGATAACACCTGACAGTAACAGCAGAAGGTAGGGAAAGGAGAAGATTAAATGCAGTATCTGTAGCTCTCATAGTAATAGACAGTAACAGCAGTATTGTTAGGGGAAGAAGACAGACCATGTGAGGTTGGGGAAGATAGATAACAGAAGTACTCTAGGTGTATAGCGATCGTACTTTAGAAGAAGGACCAAACACCAGTATACGGTAAAAGGACAAGACCAGTCTGTGAGAGCAGTCTGTAGGTGGAAGAAGGACCAGCAGTATACACGCCCACCTGGTAGACAGAGCAGTATCCTGTCAGGTAGCTCTAGACAGTAACAGCGTATATTGTCTGTGGATAGATAATGACAGAAACATCAGGACTGTAGGAGGGTGGAGAGACAGTAACAGGTATACTGATGGATAATAGACAGCTCTGTATACGAAGGCAGCCAATAGCAGTACTGTAGGTAGAAGGACCAAGCGACAGTAACAGCAGTATACTGTAGGTAGGGGTATCCTCTCTAACAGCTACTGTAGGTAGGGGTAGGATAGATAATCGTAACAGCAGTATACTGTGAGGGTAAAGGTGTTGACCAAAGTATACTGTAGGTAGTAAAGGATAATAACAGACAGTAACAGCAGTATACTCTCTAAAGGATAGCAGACAGTAACAGCAGTATACTGTAGGTTTGAAGAAGACAGTAACAGCAGTATACTGTAGGTAGGGGTAAAGGCACCACACAGACAGTAACAGCAGTATACTGTCTAGTAAAGATAGATAACGACAGTAACAGCAGTATACTGTTGAAGAAGGTGTGACAGTAACACCAGTATAGCAGGTAGGGGTAAAGGATAGATAACAGACAGTAACAGCAGTATACTGTAAGGTAGGGGTCTGTTGAAGAAGCAGTATACTGTGGTACCAAAGCATAGATAATGTTAACAGCAGTATCCTCTAGGTAGGGGTCTGTAATAGACAGTAACGTACTAGGGGGTTGAGACAGGATGTGGACCAAAGCACAGCGTGGATACACATTAGTCCTCAGTATACTGTAGTAAAGCTCTGTAACAATAGGTTGGGGAAGATAGGTGTGACAGTAACAAGCACCGTACGTTAAAGGATAATAGACAGTCATACTTTTATTTCCACTCAACACTAACTGTAACATTAATAACAAAGAGAATGAATATACAGTAACAGGTATACTGTAGGTCCTGTAATAGACAGTAACAGCAACGGGTACTAGCTTGCTGGTTATTTAGAAGTAAGTGTATGGCATGGATCTTTAATGACCTCAGAGATTCTACTGGTACTCCTTTATTTCCTGTTTAAGAACAGTCCATCTGGAGTCGAGCCTCAAGTACCATGTTACTCCTTAGCGCTACTTGAAGCTCTCGTGTCCTCCGCTTCCCCATTGACCCGCACCGCCTGTTACAGTCTGCACCCTACACAGGGCAGTGTCCCCAATCACTGCCATCTGAGCCTCAGGGGGACATTTTTTTAAATGAAGCTATTATTATTATTATTTTTATTTTTACATTTTTAGACCAGGGAACCATGTTAGTGCCTCACTACTGGCCTGTGTTCTCCGCTCACCACTTCCTGAGCCTCAGGGAGGACCATGTTAATTCCCCATCCAGGAACTCCGACCAGGACCAACACTGTTTACAGTCTAGATTCAGGGGAGGACCATGTTAATTCCTTAAGCTACAGCAGTGGAATGTTTACAGGGAGCCTCAGGGAGGACCATGTTAATTCCTTAGCGCTACTTGGAAGCTCTAGGCCCTCCGCTTCCCATTGAAGGATACAGTAATAGGAGACCATGTAACAGCAGTATACTGTAGTTAGGGTCTGTTTACAGTCTGAGCCCAGATAATAGACACTAACAGCATTGTATACTGTAGGTAGGGAGGACCATGTTAATTCCTTAGCACTAAAGTGACTATTGACAACAGTCTGGATAGAGGGAGACCATGTAATTCCTTAGCAGTATACTGTGGCTTAGGGTCTGTTTACAGTCTGGAGCCTAGATAATAGAC
The DNA here is from genome assembly GCF_036934945.1 of Oncorhynchus masou masou. Classification (NCBI taxonomy): domain Eukaryota; kingdom Metazoa; phylum Chordata; class Actinopteri; order Salmoniformes; family Salmonidae; genus Oncorhynchus; species Oncorhynchus masou. The sequence goes on along the minus strand of NW_027002919.1, from coordinate 151,697 downwards.
ACTAACAGCAGTATACTGTAGGTTGGGGTACCATGGATAGAATAATACCGTCTGTTTACACTAGCCTCAGGAGGACCATGTTAATTCCTTAGCGGAAGCTCTCGACCCTCCGCTTCCCATTGACTCCGATAGTTTACATAACAGGGAGACAGTAACAGCAGTATACTGCTTAGGTAGGGTTTACAGTCTGGAGCCTAGACCATGTTAATAGACAGTAACAGCAGTATGACCCGCACGTCCTGTTTACAGTCTGGAGCCTCAGGGAGACCATATTAAGGATAGATAACAGACAGTAACAGCAGTATACTGTAGGTAGGGGTAAAGGACCATGATAATAGACAGTAACAGCAGTATACTGTAGGTACAGTCTGGCCTCAAAGGATAGATAATAGACAGTAACAGCTCTCCGTCCCATTGACTCCATAGGTTTAGTCTGGAGTAAATGGGTAGATAATAGCTTCCCAGACTCCACCGTCTGCAGTCTGAGCCTCAGGGAGGACCATGTCCTTAGGTAAAGCTCGGTTCTAGATAACAGACAGTAACAGCAGTATACTGTAGGTAGGGGTAAAGGATAGATAACAGACCATGTTAATTCCAGCAGTATACTGTAGGTAGGGTCTGTTTACAGTCTGGATAGACCATAACAGACAGTAACAGCCCTCCAGTATACTGTACCGTCTGTTTACAGTCTGAGCCTCCTCAGGGAGGACCATGTTAATTCCTTAGCGACTTGAACAGTCTTCCCATTGAGAGATAATCAGGAGGACCATGTTAATTCCTTAGCAGTATACTGTACTCCCATCGTCTGTTTACAGTCTGGAGCCTAAAGGACCATGTTAATTCCTTAGCAGTAACAGCGTGCCCCTCCGCTTATACTGTAGGTTTAGTCTGGAGCCTCAAAGGATAGATAATAGCGACAGTAATATTGCAGTATACTGGAGTCAGGAGGTAGGGGTCGCCTCTCCGACAGATAATAGACAGTAACACCATGTATATTGTAGGAAGGGGGTAAAGGATCTGTTTAATGAGCCTCAGAAACATGTATTCCTGTAGGTAGGGGTAAAGGATACTGGGTCTGATAAGGAGACAGTAACTAGCAGTCCGCTTTCCCATTGACTACCGTCTGTTTACAGTCTGGAGCCTCAGGGGAGGACCATGTTAATCTCTTAGCACTATGAAGATCGTGCCCCTAGACAGTAACATCGCCTGTTTATACTGTAGGTAGGGACCATGTAAAGCGATAGCTCCCTCCGCTTAGACAGTACCGTCTGTTTAAGTCAGCCTCAGGGAGGACCATGTTATACTGTGGGAAGCTCTCGTGCCCCTCCGCCCCATTGATAGTTTACAGTCTAATAGACAGTAACAGCAGTATACTGTCCCATTGACTCCATGGGGTTTACATTAAAGTGGATAGATAATTCCTTAGCACAGTAACAGCTTCCCATTGACTCCATACCGTCTGTTTACAGTCTAGGGGTAACCATGTTATAGATAATTGAAGTCTCGTGCCCCTCCGCTTCCCATACTGTACCGTCTGTTTACAGTCTGGAGTAAAGGATAGATAATAGACAGTAACAGCAGTCTATTATACTGTAGAGTAGGGGTAAAAGGATAGATAACAGACAGTACAGTCAGCAGTATACTGTAGCGTAGCTCTCGTGGTAAAGGATAGATAATAGACATGTTAATTCCTTAGCAGTATACTGTAGTCTGTTTACAGTCTGGAGCCTAACCAGAATTCCTTAGCGCTACTTGAGCTCGTGCTCTCCCTCCGCTCTCCCATTGACTCGCAGTCTGTTTACAGTCTGGAGCCTCAGGGAGACCATGTTAATTCCTTAGCGCTACTTGAAGCTCTGTGTTCTCCGTCTCCCATTACTCCGTACCGTCTACAGTCTGGAGCCCTCAGGGAGGACCATGTTAATTCCTTAAGCCATTTTGAAGCTCTCGTGCCCTCCGCTTCCCATTGATATCGCCTGACAGTAACAGACCATGTATACTGTAGGTGAGGGGACCATACATTCCTTAAGGATAGATAACAGACCATGTAATTCCAGCAGTATACTGTAGGTAGGGGTTTACAAGCCTCAGGGAGGATCATCATGTTAACTTAGCGCTACTTGAAGCTCAGTTCTCAGTATACTGTAGGTTTACAGTCTGGAGTCAGGGAAAGGATAGATGGAAACAGACAGTACAGTCTGAGCCTCAGGGAGGACCAATTCCTTAGCGCTACTTGAAGCTCGCTGTAGGTCCCCAGACTCCGGGTTTACAAGGATAGACCATAATAGCACTACTTGAACAGCTCCTCAGTATGACTCCGTACCGTCTGTTTACAGTCTGGAGCCTCAGGGAGGACCATGATAGATAATAGACAGTAAGTCTGGAGCCTCAGTATTCCTTAGCGTAGGGGTAAAGGTTTACAGTCTAGATCAATGACCATGTTAATTCCTTAGCGCAGTATACTGTAGGTTTACAGTCTGGGTAAAGTGACTAGACAACAGGATAGATAAGTCTGGAGCCTCAGGGAGGACCATGCAGTATACTGTAGGTATTGGGGTTTAAGTCTGGAGCCTAGATACCATAGACAGTAAGCTCTGCCTCTCTCCGTATACTGTACCGCCTGTTTACAGTCTGGAGCCTCAAAGGACCAGATAATAGCACTAGTAACAGCAGTATACTGTAGGTTTTGGGGTCAGGGAGGACCATGATAATAGCGACAGCTCTCGTGCCCCTCAGTATACTGTAGGTTTAGTCTGGAGCCTAAAGGACCATGTTAATAGACAGTAACAGCCTCTCAGTCCCCATTGACTGTAGGTACAGTCTGGAGCCTCAGGGAGGATAGATAATTCCTTAGACTACTTAACAGCAGTATGCTGTACCGTCTGTTTACAGTCTGGAGAGGGAGGACCATGTTAATTCCTTACGCTATCCCAATATCGTCTGTTTACAGTCTAACAGACCAATACTGTAGGTAGGGGTGAAAGGATAGATAATAGACCATGTAACTTGAAGCTCTCGTGCTCCCTCCTCTTCCCATTACTGTAGGTACAGTCTGGGTAGGGAGGACCATAGATAATTCCTTAGCACACTTGTAAGCTCTCAGCAGTGATACTGTTTACAGTCTGGAGTAAAGGATAGATAATAGACAGTATTGACAGCAACGGAGTACTGTTAATTCCTTAGCGCAATTTGATTCCGTTATTTTACCTGTTTAAGTCTTGTTTTAACTTAGCACTCTTGAATGTTCTCCGCTTTCCCATTGATACCGTCTGTTTACAGTCTGGAGCCTCAGGGAGGACCTGTTAATTCCTTAGGATATTGTCTGTTTCCAGACCTACTCTACTGACCATGTTACTCCTTGCTGTGTTCTCCGTCTCCCATTGACTCGCATCGTCTGTTTACAGTCTGAGCCTCAGGGAGGACCATGCTAATTCCTTAGCGCTAATAGAAGCTCTCGTGCCCTCCGCTTCCCATTGACTCCGTACCGTCTGTTTACAGTCTGGAGCCTCAGGGAGGACCATGTTAATTCCTTAGCGCTACTTGAAGCTCGTGTTCTCCGGCCCCATTGACCACCGTCTGTTTACAGTCTGTTTCAGGGAGGACCATGTTAATTCCTTAGCGCTACTTAGCTTCGTCCCTCCGTTTCCCCATTGACTCCTGCATCAGTTTGTTTACAGTCTGAGCCTCAGGGAGGACCATGCAATTCCTTAGCGCTACTTGGAAGCTCGTGCCCCTCCGCTTCCCATTGACTCCGTACCGTCTGTTTACAGTCTGAGCCTCAGGGAGGACCATGTTAATTCCTAGCGCTACTTCTGAAGCTCGTGCCCTCCGCTTTCCCATTGACTCCGTACCGTCTGTTTACAGTCTGGAGCCTCAGGGAGACCATTTTAATTCCTTACACTACTTTCTGAAGCTCGTGTTCCTCCTCCGCTTCCCATTGACTCCGTACCGTCTGTTTACAGTCTGGAGCCTCAGGGAGGACCATGTTAATTCCTTAGCGCTACTTGAAGCTCTCGTGCCCCTCCGCTTCCCATTGACTCCGTACCGTCTGTTTACAGTCTGGAGCCTCAGGGAGGACCATGTTAATTCCTTAGCGCTACTTGAAGCTCTCGTGCCTCTCCGCTTCCCATTGACTCCGCACCGTCTGTTTACAGCCTGGAGCCTCAGGGAGGACCATGTTAATTCCTTAGCGCTACTTGAAGCCTCGTGTCCCTCCGCTTCCCATTGACTCCGTACCGTCTGTTTACAGTCTGGAGCCTCAGGGAGGACCATGTTAATTCCTTAGCGCTACTTGAAGCTCTCGTGCCCCTCCGCTTCCCATTGACTCCGTACCGTCTGTTTACAGCCTGGAGCCTCAGGGAGGACCATGTTAATTCCTTAGCGCTACTTGAAGCTCTCGTGCCCTCCGCTTCCCATTGACTCCGTACAGTCTGTTTACAGCCTGGAGCCTCAGGGAGGACCATGTTAATTCCTTAGCGCTACTTGAAGCTCTCGTGCCCTCCGCTTCCCATTGACTCCGTACCGTCTGTTTACAGCCTGGAGCCTCAGGGAGGACCATGTTAATTCCTTAGCGCTACTTGAAGCTCTCGTGCCCTCCGCTTCCCATTGACTCCGTACCGTCTGTTTACAGTCTGGAGCCTCAGGGAGGACCATGTTAATTCCTTAGCGCTACTTGAAGCTCTCGTGCCCTCCGCTTCCCATTGACTCCGTACCGTCTGTTCACAGCCTGGAGCCTCAGGGAGGACCATGTTAATTCCTTAGCGCTACTTGAAGCTCTCGTGCCTCTCCGCTTCCCATTGACTCCGTACCGTCTGTTTACAGTCTGGAGCCTCAGGGAGGACCATGTTAATTCCTTAGCACTACTTGAAGCTCTCGTGCCCTCCGCTTCCCATTGACTCCGTACCGTCTGTTCACAGCCTCGCTATTGTTATTTTATTGTTTTACTTTTTTTCCTTGAGTTTATTTCGTAGATATGTTTTTAACTGTTCTTAAAGCTGCATTGTCGGTTATAAGCAAACATTTAAGGTGTACAGCTGCTGTACTCGGAGAACGTGACAAATAAAATGTTCTTTGATTTAATACGAGGGTGGAGTGGAAATCATCTGTGGATCTGTTGGGGAACTTTGGAGTGGGTCCATGTTGTTATCCTCCGTTTGCCACTGTTTGGTCTGATGTCTCTCTCTCTCTGTATACATTTGAAGTCGGAAGTTTACATACACTTAGGTTGGAGTCATTAAAACTCATTTTTCAACCACTCCACAAATTTCTTGTTAACAAACTTTCGTTTGGGAAGTCGGTGAGGACATCTACTTTGTGCATGACACAAGTCATTTTTCCAACAATTGTTTACAGACAGATTATTTCCCTTATAATTCACTGTATCACAATTCCAGTGGGTCAGAAGTGTACATACACTAAGTTGACTGTGCATTTAAACAGCTTGGATGTATTTCAAGGCCTACCTTCAAACTCAGTGCCTCTTTGCTTGACATCATGGGAAAATCAAAAGAAATCAGCCAAGACCTCAGAAAATAAAATGGAGTCATACCGCCCAGGAAGGAGCTGCGTTCTGTCTCCTAGAGATGAAGGTACTTTGGTGTGAAAAGTGTAAATCAATCCCAGAACAACAGTAAAGGACCTTGTGAAGATGCAGGAGGAAAGAGGCACAAAAGTATCTATATCCACAGTAAAACGAGTCCTATATCGACATAACCTGAAAGGCCGTTCAGCAAGGAAGAAGCAATTGCTCCAAAACCGCCATAAAAAAGCCAGACTACGGTTTGCAACTGCACATTGGGACAAAGATCAGACTTTTTGGAGAAATGTCCTCTGGTCTGATGAAACAAAAATAGAACTGTTTGGCCATAATGACCATCGTTTTGTTTGGAGGAAACAGGGAGAGGCTTGCAAGCCGAAGAACACATCCCAATTGTGAAGCACGGGGGTGGCAGCATCATGTTGTGGGGGTGCTTTGCTGCAGGAGGGACTGGTGCACTTCACAAAATAGATGGCTTCATGAGGAATAGATGGCATCATGAGGAAAATTATGTGGATATACTGGAGCAGCATCTCAAGACATCAGTCAGGAAGTTAAAGATTGGTCGCAAATGTGTCTTCCAATTGGACAATGACACCAAACATACTTTAAAAAAATGGCTTAAGGACAACAAAGTCAAAGTATTGGAGTGACCATCACAAAGCCCTGACCTCAATCCTATAGAAATGTTGTGGCAGAACTGAAAAAGCGTGTGCGAGCAAGGAGGCCTACAAACCTGACTCAGTTATATCAGCTCTGTCAGGAGGAATGGGCCAAAATTCACCCAATTTATTGAGGGAAGCTTGTGGAAGGCTACTCAAAATGTTTGACCTAAGTTAAACAATTTATAGGCAATGCTATAAAATGCTAATTGAGTGTATTTAAACTTCTGACCTACTGGGAGTGTGAATAAATAAATTAAAGCTAAAATAAATAATTCTCTCTACTATTTTTTTGACATTTCACATTCTTAAAATAAAATGGTGATTCGAACTGACCTAAGACAGGGAATGTTTACTAAGATGAAATGTCATTAATTGTAAAAAAAATGTATTTGGCTAAGGTGTGTACATTTCTGACAACTGTATATATTATATTGTGGTGATGTGAACCCCAACCCATTTCTCTCCCTGTAGTGAAACCAGACCCCCTGAAAGGGTGGTGGCCACTCCCATCCCCAGCAACGTGCGTCGTCTGGAGGTCACCTGGAACAGTCCCTCAACCTGGCCTGATGTAGAGATCTTCCCCCTGAAGTACTTCCTACGATACAGACCCCTCATTAGAGACCAGTGGCAACACGTGAGTCAGAGCCTTTCTATCACTACTGTAGTAGCTGGGTGAATGTAGTATCTACACTGCATGATGAACAATGTGAAAGATCACCTTTCCTTTATACAGTCTGCAGTCTCCAATGCACTACCATCCTCTCAATACCACTGCATTACCATCCTCTCAATACCACTACATTACCATCATCTCAATACATATGCATTACCATCATCTCAATACCAATGCATTACCATCCTCTCAATACCAATACATTACCATTCATCTCAATACCAATGCATTACCATTCATCTCAATACCAATGCATTACCATCCTCTCAATATCAATGCATTACCATCCTCTCAATACCAATGTATTACCATTCATCTCAATACCAATACATTACCATCCTCTCAATACCAATGCATTACCATTCATCTCAATACCAATGCATTACCATCATATCAATACCAATGCATTACCATCATCTCAATACCAATGCATTGCCATCCTCTCAATACCAATGCATTACCATCCTCTCAATACCAATGCATTACCATCCTCTCAATACCAATGCATTACCATTCATTTCAATACCAATGCATAACCATCCTCTCAATACCAATGCATTACCATTCATCTCAATATCAATGCATTACCATCATCTCAATACCAATGCATTACCATTCATCTCAATACCAATGCATTACCATCCTCTCAATACCAATGCATAACCATCCTCTAAATACCAATGCATTACCATCTTCTCAATACCAATGCATTACCATCCTCTAAATACCAATGCATTACCATCATCTCAATAACAATGCATTACCATCCTCTCAATACCAATGCATTCATTCCTCTCAGTACCAATGCATTACCATTCCTCTCAATACCAATGCATTACCATCCTCTCAATACCAATGCATTACCATCATCTCAATACCAATGCATTACCATTCCTCTCAATACCAATGCATTACCATCATCTCAATACCAATGCATTACCATTCCTCTCAATACCAATGCATTGCCATTCCGCTCAATACCAATGCATTACCATTCCTCTCAATAACAATACATTATCATCCTCTCAATACCAATGCATTACCATTCCTCTCAATACCAATGCATTACCATCCAATCAATACCAATGCATTACCATCCTCTCAATACCAATGCATTACCATTCATCTCAATATCAATACATTACCATCCTCTCAATATCAATGCATTACCATCCTTCAATATCAATGCATTACCATTCATCTCAATACCAATGCATTACCATTCATCTCAATACCAATGCATTACCATCATCTCAATACATATGCATTACCATCATCTCAATACCAATGCATTACCATCCTCTCAATACCAATGCATTACCATTCATCTCAATACCAATGCATTACCATCATCTCAATACCAATGCATTACCATCATATCAATACCAATGCATTACCATCATCTCAATACCAATGCATTGCCATCCTCTCAATACCAATGCATTACCATCCTCTCAGTACCAATGCATGATCATTCCTCTCAATACCAATGCATTACCATCCTCTCAGTACCAATGCATGATCATTCCTCTCAATACCAATGCATTAACATTCCTCTCAATACCAATGCATTACCATCCTCTCAATACCAATGCATTACCATTCATCTCAATACCAATGCATTACCATCCTCTCAATACCAATGCATTACCATTCATCTCAATACCAATGCATAACCATCCTCTCAATACCAATGCATTACCATTCATCTCAATACAAATGCATTACCATCATCTCAATACCAATGCATTACCATTCATATCAATACCAATGCATTACCATGCTCTCAATACCAATGCATAACCATCCTCTAAATACCAATGCATTACCATCTTCTCAATACCAATGCATTACCATCATCTCAATACCAATGCATTACCATCATCTCAATAACAATGCATTACCATCCTCTCAATACCAATGCATTCATTCCTCTCAGTACCAATGCATTACCATTCCTCTCAATACCAATGCATTACCATCCTCTCAATACCAATGCATTACCATCATCTCAATACCAATGCATTACCATTCCTCTCAATACCGATGCATTACCATCATCTCAATACCAATGCATTACCATTCCTCTCAATACCAATGCATTGCCATTCCGCCTCAATACCAGTGCATTACCATTCCTCTCGATAACAATACATTACCATCATCTCAATACCAATGCATTACCATTCCTCTCAATACCAATGCATTACCATCATCTCAATACCAATGCATTACCATCCTCTCAATACCAATACATTACCATCATCTCAATACCATGCATTGCCATTCATCTCAATATCAATACATTACCATCCTCTCAATATCAATGCATTACCATCCTCTCAATAACAATGCATTACCATCCTCTCAATACCAATGCATTACCATTCATCTCAATGCCAATGCATTACCATCCTCTCAATACCAATGCATTACCATTCCTCTCAATACCAATACATTACCATCCTCTCAATACCAATGCATTACCATCATCTCAATACCAATACATTACCATTCATCTCCATACCAATGCATTACCATCCTCTCAATACCAATGCATTACCATTCCTCTCAATACCAATGCATTGTCATTCCTCTCTATACCAATGCATTACCATTCCTCTCAATACCAATGTACTACCATCCTCTCAATACAAATGCATTACCATCCTCTCAATACCAATGCATTACCATCATCTCAATACCAATGCATTACCATCCTCTCAATACCAATGCATTACCATCATCTCAATACCAATGCATTACCATCCTCTCAATACCAATGCATTACCATCCTCTCAATACCGATACATTACCATCCTCTCAATATCAATGCATTGCCATTCCTCTCAATACCAATGCATTACCATCCTCTCAATACCAATGCATTACCATACATCTCAATACAATGCATTACCATCCTCTAAGTACCAATGCATTACCATCATCTCAATACAAATGCATTACCATCCTCTCAGTACCAATGCAATACCATCATCTCAATACCAATGCATTACCATTCCTCTCAATACCAATGCATAAACATTTCCTATATATGAATCCTGCCTAAATTGTACTGAGTTCTGCCATGATGCCCTGATCAGAGGTCAGATTCCCTCCATCACTGGTTTCATGTGTTTGCAGAATGTTAGTGTACGTATTGATTATACTTTCTATATTACAGAGGGACAGGGCTCACATTTCTTCCTGGACAGTAGACTGTATAATTGATATACGAAGTCATGAACTCGGTGGGACGTCGATGGAATATTCTCCAAACCCTCATAAAACCCATGAAATGTGTCTTGAACATGAATATCGTATGTTACCAACGTTCTGTGTGTTTGGTCGGACACTACATCCTAATACTGAGTTCCACTCCCTTTGTGCCCTCAGAACATCAGGTCATAGACTGTACAAGGTGTCGAACGCGTTCCACAGGGATGCTGGCCCATGTTGACTACAATGCTTCCCACAGTTGTGTCAAGTTAGCTGGATGTCCTTTAGGTGGTGAACCATTCTGACACACAGGAAACTGTTGAGTGTGTAAAACCCAGCAGCGTTGCAGTTCTTGACACAATCTAACCAGTGCGCCTGGCACCTAATACCATACCCCGTTCAAAGGCACTTAAATATTTTGTCTTGCCCGTTCACCCTCTGGCACACATACACAATCCATGTCTCAATTGTCTCAAGGCTTAAACATTCTTCTTTAATCCTGTCTCCTCCACTTCATCTACACTGATTGAAGTGGATTCAAAAGGGATCGCCTGGATTCACCTGGTCAGTCTATGTCATGGAAAGAGCAGGTGTTCCTAATGTTTTGTCCACTCAGTGTCTATACAACTATGTAAAATGTTGTTTTTGATGTTGAGACGGCTGCAGTGGACCCTTAAAGGAGTTGTCCCTGGATGTAACAGCTCTGAAGTTCTTCAATCATTTCTCTCTTCTTCTTCTTCTCTCTAGGTTGGAACACTGACATCCCTTTCCTTGCAGTATTCAGTGACACTCAATATGGATTGTTTGTTGTTGTTTGGTTTTAATCCTCCATTCCCACATGTTCCCACTATTTGATACATGAAAAACCTTTGGTTCAGGTGGTCAGGCTATTCGTCATGTCAGGGGAAGTGGTGACGGTATGAGAGCAGCAGCCTGGGAGCAGAGTGTTGAAACGACACGTTGTTTCCTTCTCACAGACAGGTGTAGAACTGGTTATTCCCAGTGTAATAGTGTTTCCTAAAGGAGATTTGTTTTCTCCATAATGGGTTGAAGTGCCTCCATCTACTAATGCTGACCATGTGGTCCACATCAGCAGTGATCCTCAGTATTGTTAGTTCGTTGTTGTGTCATTTATTACATCACTTTGTTTTAATCAATAATATCACACTTCCTGTGTGTCTACCTCTTCTTTCTGATTGGCTGTCTGGTGCTTCTCTCTGATTGGTGTGTTTCAGGTGGAGTTGTCAGACAGTACGGCCCACACCATAACGGATGGTGCTTCTCTCTGATTGGTGTGTTTCAGGTGGAGTTGTCAGACAGTACGGCCCACACCATAACGGATGGTGCTTCTCTCTGATTGGTGTGTTTCAGGTGGAGTTGTCAGACAGTACGGCCCACACCATAACGGATGCGTACGCAGGGAAGGAGTACATCATCCAGGTGGCTTCTAAGGACATGGAGATCGGCACCTGGAGTGACTGGAGCGTCGCGGTGCACGCTACCCCCTGGATGGACAAACCCCAACAGATCCCCTCCACCACCGAGCAGGAACCACTCCTCGGTACGTACCCCAACCCTGACCCAAACAGATCCCCTCCACCACCGAGCAGGAACCACTCCTCGGTACGTACCCCAACCCTGACCAAAACCCTGACCCAAACAGATCCCCTTCACCACTGAGCAGGAACCACTCCTCTGTACGTACCCCAACCCTGACCCAAACCCTGACTCAAACAGATCCCCTCCACCACTGAGCAAGAACCACTCCTCATCGTACCCCAACCCTGACCAAAACCCTGACCCAAACAGATCCCCTTCACCACCGAGCAGGAACCACTCCTCTGTACGTACCCCAACCCAACTCCAAACAGATTACCTCCACCACCGAGCAAGAACCACTCCTCTACGTACCCCAACCCTGACCCAAACAGATTACTCCACCACTGAGCAAGAACCACTCCTCTGTACGTACTCCCAACCCTGACCCAAACACATTACCTCCACCACTGAGCAAGAACCACTCCTCTTGTACGTACCCCAACCCTGACCCAAACAGATCCCCTCCACCACCGAGCAAGAACCACTCCTCTGCACGCATTCCCAACCCTGACCCAAACACATTACCTCCACCACTGAGCAAGAACCACTCCTCTGTACGTACCCCAACCCTAACCCAAACAGATTACCTCCACCACTGAGCAAGAACCACTCCTCTGTACGTACCCCAACCCCTGACCCAAACAGATCCCTCCACCACCGAGCAAGAACTGCTCCTCAGTATATAGCCATTACAACACACCCTCTTCGGAGAACACATTTTGATATTTTCAGCTTTTCTGTTACATACATTTTACATACATGGTACTTTTACATAAAGAAATCACATAACAATAATTAAATTAACAAACAAAGCTCTTTAATCCTGCCCCTCAGCCTCTCTCAGCCCATCCCACCTATCACCATAGACCTCATCTCTTTAATCCCTCCCCCTCAGCCACTCTCAGCCCATCCCACCTATCACCATAGACCTCATCTCTTTAATCCCTCCCCCTCAGCCACTCTCAGCCCATCCCACCTATCACCATAGACCTCATCTCTTTAATCCCTCCCCCTCAGCCACTCTCAGCCCATCCCACCTATCACCATAGACCTCATCTCTTTAATCCTCCCCTCAGCCACTCTCAGCCCATCCCACCTATCACCATAGACCTCATCTCTTTAATCCCCCTCAGCCACTCTCAGCCCATCCCACCTATCACCATAGACCTCATCTCTTTAATCCCTCCCCCTCAGCCACTCTCAGCCCATCCCACCTATCACCATAGACCTCATCTCTTTAATCCCTCCCCCTCAGCCACTCTCAGCCCATCCCACCTACTCGTTCTGAGGTTTTTCATTCATTTTACTATTTTCTACATTGTAGAATAATAGTGAAGACATCAACACTATGAAATAATACACCTGGAATTATGCAGTAACCAAAATTATTGGTGTCCTTTAGTAGTTGTTTGTTTGCAGCAATCCGACCATGAAGGCCTGATTCACGCAGTCTCCTCTGAAAAGTTGATGTTGGGATGTGTCTGATACTGGAGCTCTGTGAAGCATTCAATTGGGCTGCAATCTGAGGTGCAGTTAACACTAAGGAATTTTCCTCTGCAGCAGAGGTAACTCTGGGTCCTCCTTTCATGTGGCAGTCACTTATTCATCATAGCACTTGATGGTTTTATGATTTTACTTAAAGAAACTTTCAAAGTTCTTGAAATGTTCCTGATTGACTGACCTTCATGTCTTAGCAATGATGACTGTAGTTTCCTCTTTGCTTATTTGAGTTGTTCTTGCCATAATATGGACTAGGTCTTTTTCCAAACATGGCTATCTTCTGTGTACCTCCTCTACCTTGTCACAACACAACTGTTTGGCTCAAACGCATTAAGCAGGAATGGAATTCCACAAATGATTTTTTATCAATGCACACCTGTTAATTGAAATGCATTCCAGGTGACTACCTCATGAAGCTGGTTGAGAGAATGCCAAGAGTGTGCAAAGCTGTCAGTAAGGCAAAGGGTGGCTACTCTGAAGAATCTAAAATCTAAAATATATTTTCATTTATTTAGCAATTTTTTGTTTACTACATGATTCCATGTGTGTTATTACTTCACTATTATTCTACAATATATAAAATAGTCAAAAATAAAGAAAAACCCTTGAATGAGTAGGTGTCCAAACTTTTGACTGGTACTGTGTGTTGTGCAGAAAAAAAGTAAATGATTAAATATTTTGTCATAGTTAAGAAGAAATTGTAATCCAATATGCTTTGATTAAATGTCCAATATCCCTGTCAACTTGTAAATTCTGTAAGACTTATATGGAGGCCAATAAGATGGTGGTCCGATCGCATTCGGTCTCCTATTAACACTTTTGATGCCAACAAGAACAAGACCAGGAAGTAATCTTGATTAAGAATCCTCCATGTATATCTCACTCGGTCAGGGTGTGTCAGCCTCCATGTATCCACTAGTTCTAATGTATCTATGATCTTTGTGATCTCTTTAAGTGCTAGAGGGTGATAGTTTGTGGTGTGATTTCCTTTATGGTCCATTGAGGTACTTAAAAAGATATTATATATAATCTACACCATAGTAGATTAATTCGTTGCTTGTGAGCTCAATAGATTATTATATCTATATTTGAAGAGGTGTGTATGATCATTATTTGGCCCACATAGGGTGTGGATCATCATTATTTGGCCCATATAGTGTGTGGATCATCATTATTTGGCCCATATAGGGTGTGTATCATCATTATTTGGCACATATAGGGTGTGGATCATCATTATTTGGCCCATATAGGGTGTGTATCATCATTGTTTGGCCCATATAGGGTGTGGATCATCATTATTTGGTCCATAGGGTGTGGATCATCATTATTTGGCCCATATAGGGTGTGGATCATCATTATTTGGACAATATTGGGTGTGGATCATCATTATTTGGCACATATAGGGTGTGGATCATCATTATT
>NW_027002919.1:77205-136586 GCF_036934945.1 Oncorhynchus masou masou | reverse complement strand
CATTAACATCTGCCAACCATGTGTATGTGACCATTAACATCTGCCAACCATGTGTATGTGACCAATAACATCTGCCAACCATGTGTATGTGACCAATAACATCTGCCAACCATGTGTATGTGACCATTAACATCTGCCAACCATGTGTATGTGACCAATAACATCTGCCAACCATGTGTATGTGACCATTAACATCTGCCAACCATGTGTATGTGACCAATAACATCTGCCAACCATGTGTATGTGACCATTAACATCTGCCAACCATGTATATGTGACCAATAACATCTGCCAACCATGTGTATGTGACAATTAACATCTGCCAACCATGTGTATGTGACCATTAACATCTGCCAACCATGTGTATGTTACCATTAACATCTGCCAACCATGTGTATGTGACCATTAACATCTGCCAACCATGTGTATGTGACCATTAACATCTGCCAACCATGTGTATGTGACCATTAACATCTGCCAGCCATGTGTATGTGACCATTAACATCTGCCAACCATGTGTATGTGACCATTAACATCTGCCAACCATGTGTATGTGACCATTAACATCTGCCAACCATGTATGTGACCATTAACATCTGCCAACCATGTGTATGTGACCATTAACATCTGCCAACCATGTGTATGTGACCATTAACATCTGCCAACCATGTGTATGTGACCATGTGTATGTGACCATTAACATCTGCCAACCATGTGTATGTGACCATTAACATCTGCCAACCATGTGTATGTGACCATTAACATCTGCCAACCATGTGTATGTGACCATTAACATCTGCCAACCATGTGTATGCCAACCATGTGTATGTGACCATTAACATCTGCCAACCATGTGTATGTGACCATTAACATCTGCCAACCATGTGTATGTGACCATTAACATCTGCCAACCATGTGTATGTGACCATTAACATCTGCCAACCATGTATGTGACCATTAACATCCATTAACATCTGCCAACCATGTGTATGTGACCATTAACATCTGCCAACCATGTGTATGTGACCATTAACATCTGCCAACCATGTGTATGTGACCATTAACATCTGCCAACCATGTGTATGTGACCATTAACATCTGCCAACCATGTGTATGTGACCATTAACATCTGCCAACCATGTGTATGTGACCATTAACATCTGCCAACCATGTGTATGTGACCATTAACATCTGCCAACCATGTGTATGTGACCATTAACATCTGCCAACCATGTGTATGTGACCATTAACATCTGCCAACCATGTGTATGTGACCATTAACATCTGCCAACCATGTGTATGTGACCATTAACATCTGCCAACCATGTGTATGTGACCATTAACATCTGCCAACCATCTGCCAACCATGTTATGTGACCATTAACATCTGCCAACCATGTGTATGTGACCATTAACATCTGCCAACCATGTGTATGTGACCATTAACATCTGCCAACCATGTGTATGTGACCATTAACATCTGCCAACCATGTGTATGTGACCATTAACATCTGCCAACCATGTGTATGTGACCATTAACATCTGCCAACCATGTGTATGTTTACCATTAACATCTGCCAACCATGTGTATGTGACCATTAACATCTGCCACCAACCATGTGTATGTGACCATTAACATCTGCCAACCATGTGTATGTGACCATTAACATCTGCCAACCATGTGTATGTGACCATTAACATCTGCCAACCATGTGTATGTGACCATTAACATCTGCCAACCATGTGTATGTGACCATTAACATCTGCCAACCATGTGTATGTGACCATTAACATCTGCCAACCATGTGTATGTGACCATTAACATCTGCCAACCATGTGTATGTGACCATTAACATCTGCCAACCATGTGTATGTGACCATTAACATCTGCCAACCATGTGTATGTGACCATTAACATCTGCCAACCATTTGTATGTGACCATTAACATCTGCCAACCATGTGTATGTGACCATTAACATCTGCCAACCATGTGTATGTGACCATTAACATCTGCCAACCATGTGTATGTGACCATTAACATCTGCCAACCATGTGTATGTGACCATTAACATCTGCCAACCATGTGTATGTGACCATTAACATCTGCCAACCATGTGTATGTGACCATTAACATCTGCCAACCATGTGTATGTGACCATTAACATCTGCCAACCATGTGTATGTGACCATTAACATCTGCCAACCATGTGTATGTGACCATTAACATCTGCCAACCATGTGTATGTGACCATTAACATCTGCCAACCATGTGTATGTGACCATTAACATCTGTGTATGTGACCAACCATGTGTGATGTGACCATTAACATCTGCCAACCATGTGTTTGTGACCATTAACATCTGCCAACCATGTGTATGTGACCATTAACATCTGCCAACCATGTGTATGTGACCATTAACATCTGCCAACCATGTGTATGTGACCATTAACATCTGCCAACCATGTGTATGTGACCATTAACATCTGCCAACCATGTGTATGTGACCATTAACATCTGCCAACCATGTGTATGTGACCATTAACATCTGCCAACCATGTGTATGTGACCATTAACATCTGCCAACCATGTGTATGTGACAAATACATTTGATTTGATTTAATAGTTTTTTCCCTTATTCCCTTTTTCCCCTCAACAATCTACACACAATACCGCATAATGACATCACACTACCCCATAATGACATCACAATACCGCATAATGACATCACACTACCCCATAATGACATCACAATACCGCATAATACATCACACTACCCCATAATGACATCACAATACCGCATAATGACAAAGCAAAAACAGGTTCATAGTATTATTTTCAAATTCATTAAAAAAAAATAAAACTGACATGACATTTACATAAGTATTCAGACCCTTTACTCAGTACTTTGTTTAAGCACCTTTGGCTGTGATTACAGCCTTGAGTCTTCTTGGGTATTACGCGACAGGCTTGTCACACCTGTATTTGGGGAGTTTCTCCCATTCTTCTCTGCAGAACCTCTCAAGCTCTGTCAGGTTGGATGGGAAGCATTGCTGCACAGCTATTTTAGGTCTCTCCAGAGATGTTACATCGGGTTCCAGTCCGGGCTCTGGCTGGGCCACTAAACAACATTCAGAGACTTGTCCCAAAGCCACTTCTGTGTTGTCTTGGCTGTGTGCGTAGGGTCGTTGTCCTGTTGGAAAGTGAACCTTCACCCCAGTCTGAGGTCCTGAGCGCTTTGGAGCAGGTTTTCATCATGTTTCTCTCTTTACTTTGCTCCGTTCATCTTTCCCTTGATCCTGACTAGTGTCCCAGTCCCTGCCTTTGAAAATAATTCCCACAGAATGATGCAGCCACCATCATACTTCCCTGTAGGGGTGGTGCCAGGATTCATCCCAACGTGATGCCAAAGAGTTCAATCTTGGTTTTATCAGACCAGAGAATCTTGTTTCTCTTGGTCTGAGAGTCCATTAGGTGCCTTTTGGAAAACTCCAAGCAGGCTGTCACATTCCTTTTACTGAAGAGTGGCTTTCGTCTGGCCACTGTAGCCTAAAGGCCTGATTGGTGGAGTGCTGAAGAGATGGTTGTCCTTCTGGAAGGTTGTCCTATCTCCACAGAGGAACTCTGGAGCTCTGTCAGAGTGACAATCGGGTTCTTTGTCACCTTCTTGACCAAGGCCCTTCTCCCTCGATTGTTCAGTTTGTCCGGGCGGCCAGCTTTAGGAAGAGTCTTGGTGGTTCCAAACTTATTCAATTTTAGAATGATGGAGGCCACTGTGTTCTTGGGGACCTTCAATGCTGCAGAAATGTTTTGGTACCCTTCCCTAGATCTTTGCCGCCAAAGGTAAAATAACAGGACACTATAAAGGTAAAGCAACAGGACACTGTACAGGTAGAGGAAAAAGTAACAGGACACTGTGTACAGGTAGAGCAACAGGACACTCTGTACAGGTAGAGGTAGAGCAACAGGACACTCTGTACAGGTAGAGCAACAGGACACTCTGTACAGGTAGAGCAACAGGACACTCTGTACAGGTAAAGCAACAGGACACTCTGTACATGTAGAGGAAAAAGTAACAGGACACTCTGTACAGGTAAATCAACAGGATGCTCTGTACAGGTAATGCAACAGGACAATCTGTACAGGTAAAGCAACAGGACACTGTACAGGTAGAGGAAAAAGTAACAGGACACTCTGTACAGGTAGAGCAACAGGACACTCTGTACAGGTAGAGCAACAGGACACTGTGTACAGGTAGAGCAACAGGACACTCTGTACAGGTAGAGCAACAGGACACTCTGTACAGGTAGAGCAACAGGACACTGTGTACAGGTAGAGCAACAGGACACTTTGTACAGGTAGAGGTAAAGCAACAGGACACTCTGTAAAAAGGTAAAACAACAGGACAGGTAATGCAACAGGACACTCTGTAAAGGTAAAACAACAGGACACTACAGGTAAAGCAACAGGACGCTCTGTACAGGTAATGCAACAGGACAATCTGTACAGGTAGAGGTAAAGCAACAGGACACTCTGTACAGGTAGAGGTAGAGCAACAGGACACTCTGTACAGGTAGAGCAACAGGACACTCTGTACAGGTAGAGCAACAGGACACTGTGTACAGGTAGAGCAACAGGACACTCTGTACAGGTAGAGGTAAAGCAACAGGACACTCTGTAAAGGTAAAACAACAGGACACTACAGGTAAAGCAACAGGACGCTCTGTACAGGTAATGCAACAGGACAATCTGTACAGGTAGAGGTAGAGCAACAGGACACTCTGTACAGGTAGAGCAACAGGACACTCTGTACAGGTAAAGCAACAGGACACTCTGTACAGGTAGAGCAACAGGACGCTCTGTACAGGTAAAGCAACAGGACACTCTGTACAGGTAGAGGTAGAGCAACAGGACACTCTGTACAGGTAGAGGTAGAGCAACAGGACACTCTGTACAGGTAGAGCAACAGGACACTCTGTACAGGTAGAGCAACAGGACACTGTGTACAGGTAGAGCAACAGGACACTCTGTACAGGTAAAGCAACAGGACGCTCTGTACAGGTAATGCAACAGGACAATCTGTACAGGTAGAGGTAAAGCAACAGGACACTCTGTAAAGGTAAAACAACAGGACACTACAGGTAAAGCAACAGGACGCTCTGTACAGGTAATGCAACAGGACAATCTGTACAGGTAGAGGTAAAGCAACAGGACGCTCTGTACAGGTAATGCAACAGGACAATCTGTACAGGTAGAGCAACAGGACGCTCTGTACAGGTAAAGCAACAGGACGCTCTGTACAGGTAGAGAAACAGGACACTCTGTACAGGTAAAGCAACAGGACGCTCTGTACAGGTAATGCAACAGGACAATCTGTACAGGTAGAGGTAAAGCAACAGGACACTCTGTAAAGGTAAAACAACAGGACACTACAGGTAAAGCAACAGGACGCTCTGTACAGGTAATGCAACAGGACAATCTGTACAGGTAGAGGTAGAGCAACAGGACACTCTGTACAGGTAGAGCAACAGGACACTCTGTAAAGGTAAAACAACAGGACACTACAGGTAAAGCAACAGGACGCTCTGTACAGGTAATGCAACAGGACAATCTGTACAGGTAGAGGTAAAGCAACAGGACACTCTGTAAAGGTAAAACAACAGGACACTACAGGTAAAGCAACAGGACGCTCTGTACAGGTCATGCAACAGGACAATCTGTACAGGTAGAGGTAAAGCAACAGGACACTCTGTAAAGGTAAAACAACAGGACACTACAGGTAAAGCAACAGGACGCTCTGTACAGGTAATGCAACAGGACAATCTGTACAGGTAAAGCAACAGGACACTCTGTACAGGTAAAACAACAGGACACTCTGTACAGGTAAAGCAACAGCGACCTGGCCAAGATAAAGCTTAGCAGTGTGAACAGACAACACAGAGTTACACATGGAGTAAACAATTAACAAGTCAATAACACAGTACAATAAAGACGAGTCTATATACATTGTGTGCAAAAGGCATGAGGAGGTAGGCGAATAATTACAATTTTGCAGATTAGCACTGGAGTGATAAATGATCAGATGGTCATGTACAGATAGAGATACTGGTGTGCAAAAGAGCAGAAAAGTAAATAAATAAATAAATAATAAATAAATAGTAAATAAATAATAATAAAGCAACAGGACACTCTATACAGGTAGAGGTAAAGCAACAGGACACTCTATACAGGTAGAGGTAAAGCAACAGGACATCCTGTACAGGTAGAGGTAAAGCAACAGGACACTCTGTACAGGTAGAGGTAAAGCAACAGGACACTCTGTACAGGTAGAGGTAAAGCAACAGGACATCCTGTACAGGTAGAGGTAAAGCAACAGGACATCCTGTACAGGTAGAGGTAAAGCAACAGGACACTCTGTACAGGTAGAGGTAAAGCAACAGGACACTCTGTACAGGTAGAGGTAAAGCAACAGGACACTCTGTACAGGTAGAGGTAAAGCAACAGGACATTGTACAGGTAGAGGTAAAGAAACAGAACACTCTGTACAGGTAGAGGTAAAGCAACAGGACACTCTGTACAGGTAGAGGTAAAGCAACAGGACACTCTGTACAGGTAGAGGTAAAGCAACAGGACATTGTACAGGTAGAGGTAAAGAAACAGAACACTCTGTACAGGTAGAGGTAAAGCAACAGGACACTCTGTACAGGTAGAGGTAAAGCAACAGGACACTCTGTACAGGTAGAGGTAAAGAAACAGAACACTCTGTACAGGTAGAGGTAAAGCAACAGGACACTCTGTACAGGTAGAGGTAAAGCAACAGGACATTGTACAGGTAGAGGTAAAGAAACAGAACACTCTGTACAGGTAGAGGTAAAGCAACAGGACACTCTGTACAGGTAGAGGTAAAGCAACAGGACACTCTGTACAGGTAGAGGTAAAGCAACAGGACACTCTGTACAGGTAGAAGTAAAGCAACAGGACATTGTACAGGTAGAGGTAAAGCAACAGGACACTCTGTACAGGTAGAGGTAAAGCAACAGGACACTCTGTACAGGTAGAGGTAAAGAAACAGAACACTCTGTACAGGTAGAGGTAAAGCAACAGGACACTCTGTACAGGTAGAGGTAAAGCAACAGGACATTGTACAGGTAGAGGTAAAGCAACAGGACACTCTGTACAGGTAGAGGTAAAGCAACAGGACACTCTGTACAGGTAGAAGTAAAGCAACAGGACATTGTACAGGTAGAGGTAAAGCAACAGAACACTCTGTACAGGTAGAAGTAAAGCAACAGGACATTGTACAGGTAGAGGTAAAGCAACAGGACACTGTACAGGTAGAGGTAAAGCAACAGGACACTATGTACAGGTAGAAGTAAAGCAACTGAACACTCTGTACAGGCAGAGCAACAGGACACTCTGTACAGGCAGAGCAACAGGACACTCTGTACAGGTAGAGGTCAAGCAACAGGACACTCTGTACAGGTAGAGGTAAAGCAACCAGACACTCTGTACAGGTAGAGGTAAAGCAACAGGACACTGTACAGGTAGAGTTCAAGCAACAGGACACTCTGTACATGTAGAGATAAAGCAACAGGACACTCTGTACAGGTAGAGGTAAAGGAACAGGACAATCTGTACAGGTAGAGGTAAAGCAACAGGACACTCTGTACAGGTAGAGGTAAAGCAACAGGACACTCTGTACTGGTAGAGGTAAAGCAACAGGACACTCTGTACAGGTAAAGCAACAGGACACTCTGTACAGGTAGAGATAAAGCAACCAGACACTATGTACAGGTAAAGCAACAGGACTGATAAAAAACAGTAACAGCAGTAAATGTGCAGAAATTGCCAATGCAGACAAACTATTTTGCAGTCTTATGGCTTGGGGTTAGATGCTGTTCAGGGTCCTGTTGGTTCCAGACTTGCTGTAGGGTAGCAGAGAGGACAATCTATGACTTGTGTGGTTGGAGTCTTTGACAATTTTTAGGGCCTTACTCTGATACCGCCTGGTGTAGAGGTCCTGGATGGCAGGAAGCTTGGCCCCAGTGATGTACTGGGCCGTACTCACTACCCTCTCTAGCGCCTTGTAATTGGATGCCAAGTTGTTGTCATACCAAGCGGTGATGCTGCCAGTCAAGATGCTCTCAATGGTACAGCTGTAGAACTTTTTTGAAGATCTGAGGGACCATGCATGAGGGGCCAAACCTACTTGTCCAGCCACAATACACCTGTCAAGATATTTCTAAAAGGAAGGATGAACATTTATTACAGGTAGTTATCAGAAAAATGGCCTAAATGTGAATATGACCAATTAAAATCTCCAAGAACGGTCAATTACTTAGTTGTTATAGATAATATATATTGTTGTATAGCTGTTATACATGCAGTTAGGAAGTGAACAGGTACTGAGTACACATTCATATTACTGCTGCCCTGTTAAAAATTTCTTAGTGAAGGATAGGCGTCCCGTCAATGGGACAGTTGTAAATCCTGCAGCGCCTTGTGTTTCGATCACAGATTTTTAGAGAAACAACAAATGTTGGTACATATAAGTGTGTTATATTGGCTGAAAGCTTAAATTCTTGTTAATATAAATTTACTGTCCAATGCATAGTAGCTTTTACTGTGATGCTATTGTTTGAGGAGAGCTCCTAAGAACAAAACTCTTTTTTCACCGCGATAGGTTTGATACCTTCACCTCTGAAGGTGAAATATGTACTTACATTCTGAAATCTTGCTCTTATTCATCATCCCAAGGGTCCCAGAGATAACATGAAGTGTTGTTTTGTTAGATAAAATAATTGTTAATATCCTTAAAAGGTCCATATAGCATACACGATCGATTTTGTATTTCCACTCGTTCAATTTGCAAAGAAAGGAATCTGTGAAAATCTCACCCTTAACATTGTTTCAACCAGTCAAATGACGTCCGTATTTATTCCTCAGAGATCCTAGAATGTAACCAGACTTCCCTATATCATTAGGGGGAGGGGGGAGTATAACTTTGTCAAATCAGCACCAATTGGGGTTAAACAAAGCTAGCTAGATAGCCAATGAGCTGGGCTTTACGGGAGTATCGGGAAATCGCGTATCTGTCGCAAAATGTAGCTGCTAACCTTGTGCAACAACCAGCCTTTTCCTTTTGGACAAAAATGACAAGAATATGAAGTCATGAAAACTGGGTGTTAGCAAATGTTGATCTTATCATATGGCTACTAATACTGGAGAAGCTAAATCAAAGTCCAAGTATACAGATTTGATGATATTCTTGCAGAATGTGTAATGTAATGTGAATGTAAATGTGAATGTAAATGTCTCCTTCACGATTTGTCCAAATGCACCTGGTTGACTTCACACTAAATGTCATGTTGTTTGCTCATATTATCCGTCTGAAACATTGCACATACACTGCTGCCATCTTGTGGATACGATCGGAATTACAACCAGAGTGAAAAAGAAACGGTTGTTTTTTGCTTTGTATTTTCTTTTACCAGATCTATTGTGTTATATTTCCTACATTCCTCTCACATTTCCACAAACGTCAAAGTATTTCCTTTTAAGTGGTACAACAGAGTATGCATATCTTCAAAGTGTGTCCTTTCAAATCTTATCAAGAATATGCATATCCTTGCTTCAGGTCCTGAGCTACAGGCAAAAAAAAAAGGGGGATATACATGTATGGGCCAAATAATGATGATCCACACCCTGTATGGGCCAAATAATGATGATCCACACCCTATATGGGCCAAATAATGATGATCCACACCCTATATGGGCCAAATAATGATGATCCACACCCTATATGGGCCAAATAATGATGATCCACACCCTATATGGGCCAAATAATGATGATCCACACCCTATATGGGCCAAATAATGATGATCCACACCCTATATGGGCCAAATAATGATGATCCACACCCTATATGGGCCAAATAATGATGATCCACACCCTATATGGGCCAAATAATGATGATCCACACCCTATATGGGCCAAATAATGATGATCCACACCCTATATGGGCCAAATAATGATGATCCACACCCTATATGGGCCAAATAATGATGATCCACACCCTATATGGGCCAAATAATGATGATCCACACCCTATATGGGCCAAATAATGATGATCCACACCCTATATGGGCCAAATAATGATGATCCACACCCTATATGGGCCAAATAATGATGATCCACACCCTATATGGGCCAAATAATGATGATCCACACCCTATATGGGCCAAATAATGATGATCCACACCCTATATGGGCCAAATAATGATGATCCACACCCTATATGGGCCAAATAATGATGATCCACACCCTATATGGGCCAAATAATGATGATCCACACCCTATATGGGCCAAATAATGATGATCCACACCCTATATGGGCCAAATAATGATGATCCACACCCTATATGGGCCAAATAATGATGATCCACACCCTATATGGGCCAAATAATGATGATCCACACCCTATATGGGCCAAATAATGATGATCCACACCCTATATGGGCCAAATAATGATGATCCACACCCTATATGGGCCAAATAATGATGATCCACACCCTATATGGGCCAAATAATGATGATCCACACCCTATATGGGCCAAATTGTAACGGCGTTCTTCGTTTGTTGCAAGAGAGTCGGACCGAAATGCAGCGTGTTGGTTACTCATGTTGTTTAATGAAACAAATGACGAATACATGAAAATACTGAGACAAAATACAAAACAACAAAACGGAACGTGAAACCTAAGTACAGCCTGGTGAAACTACACAGAGACAGGAACAATCACCCACGAAATACAAAGTGAAACCCAGGCTACCTAAATACGGTTCCCAATCAGAGACAACGAGAATCACCTGACTCTAATTGAGAACCGCCTCAGGCAGCCAAACCTATGCAACACCCCTACTCAGCCGCAATCCCAATAACTAAAAAACCCCACTACGAAATACAACAACATAAACCCATGTCACACCCTGGCCTGACCAACTAATTAACGAGGCGAGGCGCACTGTAGGCCTGATGCGTGGTGCTGGCACTGGTGGTATTCGGCCGAAGAAACGCACAGGAAGCCTGGTGCGTGAGCTGCTACCGGAGGGCTGGGGTGTGGAGGTGGTACTGGATAGACCGGACCGTGCAGGCGCACTGGAGCTCTTGAGCACCGAGCCTGCCCAACCTTACCCGGTTGAATACTCTCGGTCGCCCTGCCAGTGCGGCGAGGTGGAATAGCCCGCACTGGGCTATGTAGGCGAACCGGAGACACCGAGCGCAAGGCTGGTGCCATGTAAGCCGGCCCAAGGAGACGCACTGGGGACCAGATGCGTAGAGCCGGCTTCATGGAATTTGGTCGACGCTCAATATAGTTCGGCCGATACGCGGAGCTGAAATATACCGCACCGGGCTATGCACCCGCACTGGGGACACCGTGCGCACCACTGCATAACACGGTGCCTGCCCGGTCTCTCTAGCCCCCCCGGTAGGCACAGGGAGTTTGCGCATGTCTCCTACCTGGCGTAGCCATACTCCCTGAAAGCCCCCCCCAAGAAATTTTTGGGGCTGATTCCCGGGCTTCCATCCACGTCGCCGTGCTGCCTCCTCATACCAGCGCCTCTCCGCTTTAGCCGCCTCTAGTTCCTCCTTGGGGCGACGATATTCACCAGGCTGAGCCCAGGGTCCTTTTCCGTCCAGTTCTTCCTCCCATGTCCAATTCTCCAAGTGGTGCAGCCTCTCCCACTGAAGCTGCTTCTGTTGCCTCTCCTGTGGCTCCTGCCTGTTAACACGCTGCTCGGTCCGTGTGTGGTGGGTGATTCTGTAACGGCGTTCTTCGTTTGTTGCAAGAGAGTCGGACCGAAATGCAGCGTGTTGGTCACTCATGTTGTTTAATGAAACAAATGACGAATACATGAAAATACTGAGACAAAATACAAAACGGAACGTGAAACCTAAGTACATCCCATCTGGTGAAACTACACAGAGACAGGAACAATCACCCACGAAATACAAAGTGAAACCCAGGCTACCTAAATACGGTTCCCAATCAGAGACAACGAGAATCACCTGACTCTGATTGAGAACCGCCTCAGGCAGCCAAACCTATGCAACACCCCTACTCAGCCGCAATCCCAATAACTAAAAAACCCCACTACGAAATACAACAACATAAACCCATGTCACACCCTGGCCTGACCAACTAATTAACGAAAACACAAATCAAATCAAATCAAATCAAATTTTATTTGTCACATACACATGGTTAGCAGATGTTAATGCGAGTGTAGCGAAATGCTTGTGCTTCTAGTTCCGACAATGCAGTAATAACCAACAAGTAATCTAACTAACAATTCCTAATCTACTGTCTTATACACAGTGTAAGGGGTTAAAGAATATGTACATAAGGATATATGAGTGAGTGATGGTACAGAGCAGCATAGGCAAGATACAGTAGATGGTATCGAGTACAGTATATACATGTGAGATGAATATGTTAACAAAGTGGCATAGTTACATGTATTACATAAGGATGCAGTCGATGATATAGAGTACAGTATATAGGTATGCATATGAGATGAATAATGTAGGGTAAGTAACATTATATAAGGTAGCATTGTTTAAAGTGGCTAGTGATGTATTTACAACATTTCCCATCAGTTCCCATTATTAAAGTGGCTGGTGTTGAGTCAGTGTCAGTGTGTTGGCAGCAGCCACTCAATGTTAGTGGTGGCTGTTTAACAGTCTGATTGCCTTGAGATAGAAGCTGTTTTTCAGTCTCTCGGTCCCAGCTTTGATGCACCTGTACTGACCTCGCCTTCTGGATGATAGCGGGGTGAACAGGCAGTGGCTCGGGTGGAGATGTCCTTGATGATCTTTATGGCCTTCCTGTAACATCGGGTGGTGTAGGTGTCCTGGAGGGCAGGTAGTTTGCCCCCGATGATGCGTTGTGCAGACCTCACTACCCTCTGGAGAGCCTTACGGTTGAGGGCGGAGCAGTTGCCGTACCAGGCGGTGATACAGCCCGCCAGGATGCTCTCGATTGTGCCTCTGTAGAAGTTTGTGAGTGCTTTTGGTGACAAGCCGAATTTCTTCAGCCTCCTGAGGTTGAAGAGGCGCTGCTGCGCCTTCTTCACGATTTTGTCTGTGTGAGTGGACCAATTCAGTTTGTCTGTGATGTGTATGCCGAGGAACTTAAAACTTGCTACTCTCTCCACTACTGTTCCATCGATGTGGATAGGGGGGTGTTCACTCTGTTGTTTCCTGAAGTCCACAATCATCTCCTTAGTTTTGTTGACGTTGAGTGTGAGGTTATTTTCCTGACACCACACTCCGAGGGCCCTCACCTCCTCCCTGTAGGCCGTCTCGTCGTTGTTGGTAATCAAGCCTACCACTGTTGTGTTGTCCACAAACTTGTTGATTGAGTTGGAGGCGTGCGTGGCCACGCAGTCGTGGGTGAACAGGGAGTACAGGAGAGGGCTCAGAACGCACCCTTGTGGGGCCCCAGTGTTGAGGATCAGCGGGGAGGAGATGTTGTTACCTACCCTCACCACTTGGGGGCGGCCCGTCAGGAAGTCCAGTACCCAGTTGCACAGGGCGGGGTCGAGACCCAGGGTCTCGAGCTTGATGACGAGCTTGGAGGGTACTATGGTGTTGAATGCCGAGCTGTAGTCGATGAACAGCATTCTCACATAGGTATTCCTCTTGTCCAGATGGGTTAGGGCAGTGTGCAGTGTGGTTGAGATTGCATCGTCTGTGGACCTATTTGAGCGGTAAGCAAATTGGAGTGGGTCTAGGGAGTCAGGTAGGGTGGAGGTGATATGGTCCTTGACTAGTCTCTCAAAGCACTTCATGATGACGGAAGTGAGTGCTACGGGGCGGTAGTTGTTTAGCTCAGTTACCTTAGCTTTCTTGGGAACAGGAACGATGGTGGCCCTCTTGAAGCATGTGGGAACAGCAGACTGGTATAGGGATTGATTGAATATGTCCGTAAACACACCAGCCAGCTGGTCTGCGCATGCTCTGAGGGCGCGGCTGGGGATGCCGTCTGGGCCTGCAGCCTTGCGAGGGTTAACACGTTTAAATGTTTTACTCACCTCAGCTGCAGTGAAGGAGAGACCGCATTAATTCCGTTGCAGGCAGTGTCAGTGTCAGTGTCCTCAAAGCGGGCAAAAAAGTTATTTAGTCTGCCTGGGAGCAAGACATCCTGGTCTGTGACTGGGCTGGATTTCTTCCTGTAGTCCGTGATTGACTGTAGACCCTGCCACATGCCTCTTGTGTCTGAGCCGTTGAATTGGGATTCTACTTTGTCTCTGTACTGACGCTTAGCTTGTTTGATAGCCTTACGGAGGGAATAGCTGCATTGTTTGTATTCAGTCATGTTGCCAGACACCTTGCCCTGATTGAAAGCAGTGGTTCGTGCTTTCAGTTTCACACGAATGCTGCCATCAATCCAAGGTTTCTGGTTAGGGAATGTTTTAATCGTTGCTATGGGAACGACATCTTCAACGCACGTTCTAATGAACTCGCACACCGAATCAGCGTATTCGTCAATGCTGTTATTTGACGCAATACGAAACATGTCCCAGTCCACGTGATGGAAGCAGTCTTGGAGTGTGGAGTCAGCTTGGTCGGACCAGCGTTGGACAGAACTCAGCGTGGGAGCTTTTTTTTAGCTTTTGTCTGTAGGCAGGTATCAGCAAAATGGAGTTGTGGTCAGCTTTTCCGAAAGGGGGCGGGGCAGGGCCTTATATGCGTCGCGGAAGTTAGAGTAACAGTGATCCAAGGTTTTCCGCCCCTGGTTGCGCAATCGATATGCTGATAAAATTTAGGGAGTCTTGTTTTCAGATTAGCCTTGTTAAAATCCCCAACAACGATGAATGCAGCCTCCGGATAAATGGTTTCCAGTTTGCAAAGAGTTAAATAAAGTTCGTTCAGAGCCATCGATGTGTCTGCTTGGGGGGATATATACGGCTGTGATTATAATCGAAGAGAATTCTCTTGGTAGGTAATGCGGTCTATATTTGATTGTGAGGAATTCTAAATCAGGTGAACAGAAGGATTTGAGTTCCTGTATGTTTCTTTCATCGCACCATGCCTCGTTAGCCATAAGGCATACACCCCCACCCCTCTTCTTACCAGAAAGGTGTTTGTTTCTGTCGGCGCGATGCGTGGAGAAACCCGTTGGCTGCACCGCATCGGATAGCGTCTCTCCAGTGAGCCATGTTTCCGTGAAGCACAGAATGTTACAGTCTCTGATGTCCCTCTGGAATGCTACCCTTGCTCGGATTTCATCAACCTTGTTGTCAATAGACTGGACATTGGCAAGAAGAATGCTAGGAAGTGGGGCCCGATGTGCCCGTCTCCGTAGTCTAACCAGAAGACCGCTACGTTTCCCTCTTTTTCGGAGTCGTTTTTGGGGTCGCTGCATGTGATCCATTCCGTTGTCCTGTTTGTAAGGCAGAACACAGGATCCGCGTCGCGAAAAACATATTCTTGGTCGTACTGATGGTGAGTTGACACTGATCTTATATACAGTAGTTCTTCTCGGCTGTATGTAATGAAACCTAAGATGACCTGAGGTACTAATGTAAGAAATAACACATAAAAAACAAAAAACTGCATAGTTTCCTAGGAACGCGAAGCGAGGCGGCCATCTCTGTAGGCGCCGGAAGTAAAATACTAAGACCAAGGCGTGACACAAATAATGATGATCCACACCCTATATGGGCCAAATAATGATGATCCACACCCTATATGGACCAAATAATGATGATCCACACCCTATATGGGCCAAACAATGATGATACACACCCTATATGGGCCAAATAATGATGATCCACACCCTATATGTGCCAAATAATGATGATACACACCCTATATGGGCCAAATAATGATGATCCACACCCTATATGGGCCAAATAATGATGATACACACCCTATATGGGCCAAATAATGATGATCCACACCCTATGTGGGCCAAATAATGATCATACACACCTCTTCAAATATAGATATAATAATCTATTGAGCTCACAAGCAACGAATTAATCTACTATGGTGTAGATTATATATAATATCTTTTTAAGTACCTCAATGGACCATAAAGGAAATCACACCACAAACTATCACCCTCTAGCACTTAAAGAGATCACAAAGATCATAGATACATTAGAACTAGTGGATACATGGAGGCTGACACACCCTGACCGAGTGAGATATACATGGAGGATTCTTAATCAAGATTACTTCCTGGTCTTGTTCTTGTTGGCATCAAAAGTGTTAATAGGAGACCGAATGCGATCGGACCACCATCTTATTGGCCTCCATATAAGTCTTACAGAATTTACAAGTTGACAGGGATATTGGACATTTAATCAAAGCATATTGGATTACAATTTCTTCTTAACTATGACAAAATATTTAATCATTTACTTTTTTTCTGCACAACACACAGTACCAGTCAAAAGTTTGGACACCTACTCATTCAAGGGTTTTTCTTTATTTTTGACTATTTTATATATTGTAGAATAATAGTGAAGACATCAAAACTATGAAATAACACACATGGAATCATGTAGTAAACAAAAAATTGCTAAATAAATGAAAATATATTTTAGATTTTAGATTCTTCAGAGTAGCCACCCTTTGCCTTACTGACAGCTTTGCACACTCTTGGCATTCTCTCAACCAGCTTCATGAGGTAGTCACCTGGAATGCATTTCAATTAACAGGTGTGCATTGATAAAAAATCATTTGTGGAATTCCATTCCTGCTTAATGCGTTTGAGCCAAACAGTTGTGTTGTGACAAGGTAGAGGAGGTACACAGAAGATAGCCATGTTTGGAAAAAGACCTAGTCCATATTATGGCAAGAACAACTCAAATAAGCAAAGAGAAACTACAGTCCATCATTACTTTAAGACATGAAGGTCAGTCAATCAGGAACATTTCAAGAACTTTGAAAGTTTCTTTAAGTAAAGTCGCAAAAACCATCAAGTGCTATGATGAATAAGTGACTGCCACATGAAAGGAGGACCCAGAGTTACCTCTGCTGCAGAGGAAAATTCCTTAGTGTTAACTGCACCTCAGATTGCAGCCCAATTGAATGCTTCACAGAGCTCCAGTATCAGACACATCCCAACATCAACTTTTCAGAGGAGACTGCGTGAATCAGGCCTTCATGGTCGGATTGCTGCAAACAAACAACTACTAAAGGACACCAATAATTTTGGTTACTGCATAATTCCAGGTGTATTATTTCATAGTGTTGATGTCTTCACTATTATTCTACAATGTAGAAAATAGTAAAATGAATGAAAAACCTCAGAACGAGTAGGTGGGATGGGCTGAGAGTGGCTGAGGGGAGGGATTAAAGAGATGAGGTCTATGGTGATAGGTGGGATGGGCTGAGAGTGGCTGAGGGGAGGGATTAAAGAGATGAGGTCTATGGTGATAGGTGGGATGGGCTGAGAGTGGCTGAGGGGAGGGATTAAAGAGATGAGGTCTATGGTGATAGGTGGGATGGGCTGAGAGTGGCTGAGGGGGAGGGATTAAAGAGATGAGGTCTATGGTGATAGGTGGGATGGGCTGAGAGTGGCTGAGGGGAGGGATTAAAGAGATGAGGTCTATGGTGATAGGTGGGATGGGCTGAGAGTGGCTGAGGGGGAGGGATGAAAGAGCTGAGGTCTATGGTGATAGGTGGGATGGGCTGAGAGTGGCTGAGGGGGAGGGATTAAAGAGCTGAGGTCTATGGTGATAGGTGGGATGGGCTGAGAGTGGCTGAGGGGGAGGGATTAAAGAGATGAGGTCTATGGTGATAGGTGGGATGGGCTGAGAGAGGCTGAGGGGCAGGATTAAAGAGCTTTGTTTGTTAATTTATTATTGTTATGTGATTTCTTTATGTAAAAGTACCATGTATGTAAAATGTATGAAACAGAAAAGCTGAAAAAATATCAAAATGTGTCCTCCGAAGAGTGTGTGTTGTAATGGCTACATACTGAGGAGCAGTTCCTGCTCAGTGGTGGAGGGGATCTTTTTGGGTCAGGGTTGGGGTACGTACAGAGGAGTGGTTCTTGCTCGGTGGTGGAGGGGATCTGTTTGGGTCAGGGTTTGGGTCAGGGTTGGGGTACGTACAGAGGAGTGGTTCTTGCTCGGTGGTGGAGGGGATCTGTTTGGGTCAGGGTTTTGGTCAGGGTTGGGGTACGTACAGAGGAGTGGTTCCTGCTCGGTGGTGAAGGGGATCTTTTTGGGTCAGGGTTGGGGTACGTACCGAGGAGTGGTTCTTGCTCGGTGGTGGAGGGATCTGTTTGGGTCAGGGTTTGGGTCAGGGTTGGGGTACATACAGAGGAGTGGGTCCTGCTCGGTGGTGAAGGGGATCTGTTTGGGTTAGGGTTTGGGTCAGGGTTGGGGTACGTACCGAGGAGTGGTTCCTGCTCGGTGGTGGAGGGGATCTTTTTGGGTCAGGGTTGGGGTACGTACCGAGGAGTGGTTCCTGCTCGGTGGTGAAGATCTTTTTGGGTCAGGGTTGGGGTATCTGGTTCTTGCTCGGTGGTGGAGGGGATCTTTTTGGGTCAGGGTTGGGGTACGTACCGAGGAGTGGTTCCTGCTCGGTGGTGGAGGGGATCTTTTTGGGTCAGGGTTGGGGTACGTACCGAGGAGTGGTTCCTGCTCGGTGGTGAAGGGGATCTTTTTGGGTCAGGGTTGGGATACGTACCGAGGAGTGGTTCCTGCTCGGTGGTGGAGGTAATCTGTTTGGGTCAGGGTTTGGGTCAGGGTTGGGGTACGTACCGAGGAGTGGTTCCTGCTCGGTGGTGGAGGGGATCTGTTGGGGTTTGTCCATCCAGGGGGTAGCGTGCACCGCGACGCTCCAGTCACTCCAGGTGCCGATCTCCATGTCCTTAGCCGCCACCTGGATGATGTACTCCTTCCCTGCGTACGCATCCGTTATGGTGTGGGCCGTACTGTCTGACAACTCCACCTGAAACACACCAATCAGAGAGAAGCACCATCCGTTATGGTGTGGGCCGTACTGTCTGACAACTCCACCTGAAACACACCAATCAGAGAGAAGTACCATCCGTTATGGTGTGGGCCGTACTGTCTGACAGCTCCACCTGAAACACACCAATCAGAGAGCACCATCCGTTATGGTGTGGGCCGTACTGTCTGACAACTCCACCTGAAACACACCAATCAGAGAGAAGCACCATCCGTTATGGTGTGGGCCGTACTGTCTGACAACTCCACCTGAAACACACCAATCAGAGAGAACCACCATCCGTTATGGTGTGGGCCGTACTGTCTGACAACTCCACCTGAAACACACCAATCAGAGAGAAGCACCATCCGTTATGGTGTGGGCCGTACTGTCTGACAACTCCACCTGAAACACACCAATCAGATAGAAGCACCAGACAGCCAATCAGAAAGAAGAGGTAGAAACACAGGAAGTGTGATATTATTGATTAAAACAAAGTGATGTAATAAATGACACAACAACGAACTAACAATACTGAGGATCACTGCTGATGTGGACCACATGGTCAGCATTAGTAGATGGAGGCACTTCAACCCATTATGGAGAAAACAAATCTCCTTTAGGGAAACACTATTACACTGGGAATAACCAGTTCTACACCTGTCTGTGAGAAGGAAACAACGTGTCGTTTCAACACTCTGCTCCCAGGCTGCTGCTCTCATACCGTCACCACTTCCCCTGACATGACGAATAGCCTGACCACCTGAACCAAAGGTTTTTCATGTATCAAATAGTGGGAACATGTGGGAATGGAGGATTAAAACCAAACAACAACAAACAATCCATATTGAGTGTCACTGAATACTGCAAGGAAAGGGATGTCAGTGTTCCAACCTAGAGAGAAGAAGAAGAAGAGAGAAATGATTGAAGAACTCCAGAGCTGTTACATCGAGGGACAACTCCTTTAAGGGTCCACTGCAGCCGTCTCAACATCAAAAACAACATTTTACATAGTTGTATAGACACTGAGTGGACAAAACATTAGGAACACCTGCTCTTTCCATGACATAGACTGACAAGGTGAATCCAGGCGATCCCTTATTAAATCCACTTCAATCAGTGTAGATGAACGGGAGGAGACAGGTTAAAGAAGAATGTTTAAGCCTTGAGACAATTGAGACATGGATTGTGTATGTGTGCCAGAGGGTGAACGGGCAAGACAAAATATTTAAGTGCCTTTGAACGGGGTATGGTATTAGGTGCCAGGCGCACTGGTTAGATTGTGTCAAGAACTGCAACGCTGCTGGGTTTTACACACTCAACAGTTTCCTGTGTGTCAAGAATGGTTCACCACCTAAAGGACATCCAGCTAACTTGACACAACTGTGGGAAGCATTGTAGTCAACATGGGCCAGCATCCCTGTGGAACGCGTTCGACACCTTGTACAGTCTATGACCTGATGTTCTGAGGGCACAAAGGGGAGTGGAACTCAGTATTAGGATGTAGTGTCCGACCAAACACACAGAACGTTGGTAACATACGATATTCATGTTCAAGACAAATTTCATGGGTTTTATGAGGGTTTGGAGAATATTCCATCGACGTCCCACCGAGTTCATGACTTCGTAT
The DNA here is from genome assembly GCF_036934945.1 of Oncorhynchus masou masou. Taxonomy (NCBI): domain Eukaryota; kingdom Metazoa; phylum Chordata; class Actinopteri; order Salmoniformes; family Salmonidae; genus Oncorhynchus; species Oncorhynchus masou. The sequence goes on along the minus strand of NW_027002919.1, from coordinate 115,976 downwards.
ATCAATTATACAGTCTACTGTCCAGGAAGAAATGTGAGCCCTGTCCTCTGTAATATAGAAAGTATAATCAATACGTACACTAACATTCTGCAAACACATGAAACCAGTGATGGAGGGAATCTGACCTCTGATCAGGGCATCATGGCAGAACTCAGTACAATTTAGGCAGGATTCATCTATAGGAAATGTTTATGCATTGGTATTGAGAGGAATGGTAATGCATTGGTATTGAGATGATGGTAATGCATTGGTACTGAGAGGATGGTAATGCATTGGTATTGAGATGATGGTAATGCATTGGTACTTAGAGGATGGTAATGCATTGGTATTGAGATGAATGGTAATGCATTGGTATCGAGAGGATGGTAATGCATTGGTATTGAGAGGAATGGTAATGCATTGATATTGAGAGGATGGTAATGTATTGGTATTGAGAGGATGGTAATGCATTGGTATTGAGATGATGGTAATGCATTGGTATTGAGATTATGGTAATGCATTGGTATTGAGAGGATGGTAATGCATTTGTATTGAGATGATGGTAATGCATTGGTATTGAGAGGAATGGTAATGCATTGGTATAGAGAGGAATGGCAATGCATTGGTATTGAGAGGAATGGTAATGCATTGGTATTGAGAGGATGGTAATGCATTGGTATGGAGATGAATGGTAATGCATTGGTATTGAGATGATGGTAATGCATTGGTATTGAGAGGATGGTAATGCATTGGTATTGAGATGAATGGTAATGCATTGGTATTGAGAGGATGGTAATGTATTGGTATTGAGAGGATGGTAATGCATTGGTATTGAGAGGATGGTAATGTATTGGTATTGAGAGGAATGGTAATGCATTGGTATTGAGAGGATGATAATGTATTGTTATTGAGAGGAATGGTAATGCATTGGTATTGAGATGATGGTAATGTATTGTTATCGGAATGGCAATGCATTGGTATTGAGAGGAATGGTAATGCATTGGTATTGAGATGATGGTAATGCATTGGTATTGAGAGGAATGGTAATGCATTGGTATTGAGATGATGGTAATGCATTGGTATTGAGAGGATGGTAATGCATTGGTATTGAGAGGAATGGTAATGCATTGGTACTGAGAGGAATGAATGCATTGGTATTGAGAGGATGGTAATGCATTGTTATTGAGATGATGGTAATGCATTGGTATTTAGAGGATGGTTATGCATTGGTATTGAGAGGATGGTAATGCATTGGTATTGAGAGGATGGTAATGCATTGGTATTTAGAGGATGGTTATGCATTGGTATTGAGAGGATGGTAATGCATTGTTATTGAGAGGACGGTAATGCATTGGTATTGATAGGACAGTAATGCATTGGTATTGAGATGAATGGTAATGCATTGGTATTGAGAGGATGGTTATGCATTGGTATTGAGATGAATGGTAATGCATTGGTATTGAGAGGATGGTAATGCATTGGTATTGAGAGGAATGGTAATGCATTGGTATTGAGAGGATGGTAATCCTTTGGTATTGAGAGGAATGGTAATGCATTGGTATTGAGAGGAATGATCATGCATTGGTACTGAGAGGATGGTAATGCATTGGTATTGAGAGGAATGATCATGCATTGGTACTGAGAGGATGGTAATGTATTGGTATTGAGAGGATGGTAATGCATTGGTATTGATATGATGGTAATGCATTGGTATTGAGATTATGGTAATGCATTGGTATTGAGATGAATGGTAATGCATTGGTATTGAGAGGATGGTAATACATTGGTATTGAGAGGATGGTAATGCATTGGTATTGAGAGGATGGTAATGCATTGGTATTGAGATGAATGGTAATGCATTGGTATTGAGAGGATGGCATTGGTATTGAGATAATGCATTGGTATTGAGATGATGGTAATGCATATGTATTGAGAGGATGGTAATGCAGTGGTATTGAGAGGATGGTAATGCAGTGGTATTGAGAGGATGGTAGTGCATTGGAGACTGCAGACTGTATAAAGGAAAGGTGATCTTTCACATTGTTCATCATTTACATTTACATTTTACATTTAAGTCATTTAGCAGACGCTCTTATCCAGAGCGACTTACAAGTTAATTTTGGTACCTTTATTTAACCAGGCAAGTCAGTTAAGAACACATTCTTATTTTTCAATGATGGCCTGGGAACATGTGCATTGGTTAACTGCCTGTTCAGGGGCAGAACGACAGATTTGTACCTTGTCGGCTCGGGGGTTTGAACTCACAACCTTCCGGTTACTAGTCCAACGCTCTAACCACTAGGCTACCCGCATCATGCAGTGTAGATACTACATTCACCCAGCTACTACAGTAGTGATAGAAAGGCTCTGACTCACGTGTTGCCACTGGTCTCTAATGAGGGGTCTGTATCGTAGGAAGTACTTCAGGGGGAAGATCTCTACATCAGGCCAGGTTGAGGGACTGTTCCAGGTGACCTCCAGACGACGCACGTTGCTGGGGATGGGAGTGGCCACCACCCTTTCAGGGGGGTCTGGTTTCACTACAGGGAGAGAAATGGGTTGGGGTTCACATCACCACAATATAATATATACAGTTGTCAGAAATGTACACACCTTAGCCAAATACATTTTTTTTTACAATTAATGACATTTCATCTTAGTAAACATTCCCTGTCTTAGGTCAGTTCGAATCACCATTTTATTTTAAGAATGTGAAATGTCAAAAAAATAGTAGAGAGAATTATTTATTTTAGCTTTAATTTATTTATTCACACTCCCAGTAGGTCAGAAGTTTAAATACACTCAATTAGCATTTTATAGCATTGCCTATAAATTGTTTAACTTGGGTCAAACATTTTGAGTAGCCTTCCACAAGCTTCCCTCAATAAATTGGGTGAATTTTGGCCCATTCCTCCTGACAGAGCTGATATAACTGAGTCAGGTTTGTAGGCCTCCTTGCTCGCACACGCTTTTTCAGTTCTGCCACAACATTTCTATAGGATTGAGGTCAGGGCTTTGTGATGGTCACTCCAATACTTTGACTTTGTTGTCCTTAAGCCATTTTTTTAAAAGTATGTTTGGGGTCATTGTCCAATTGGAAGACACATTTGCGACCAATCTTTAACTTCCTGACTGATGTCTTGAGATGCTGCTCCAGTATATCCACATAATTTTCCTCATGATGCCATCTATTCCTCATGAAGCCATCTATTTTGTGAAGTGCACCAGTCCCTCCTGCAGCAAAGCACCCCCACCACATGATGCTGCCACCCCCGTGCTTCACAATTGGGATGTGTTCTTCGGCTTGCAAGCCTCTCCCTGTTTCCTCCAAACAAAACGATGGCCAAACAGTTCTATTTTGTTTCATCAGACCAGAGGACATATCTCCAAAAAGTCCGATCTTTGTCCCAATGTGCAGTTGCAAACCGTAGTCTGGCTTTTTTATGGCGGTTTTGGAGCAATTGCTTCTTCCTTGCTGAACGGCCTTTCAGGTTATGTCGATATAGGACTCGTTTTACTGTGGATATAGATACTTTTGTGCCTCTTTCCTCCTGCATCTTCACAAGGTCCTTTACTGTTGTTCTGGGATTGATTTACACTTTTCACACCAAAGTACCTTCATCTCTAGGAGACAGAACGCAGCTCCTTCCTGGGCGGTATGACTCCATTTTATTTTCTGAGGTCTTGGCTGATTTCTTTTGATTTTCCCATGATGTCAAGCAAAGAGGCACTGAGTTTGAAGGTAGGCCTTGAAATACATCCAAGCTGTTTAAATGCACAGTCAACTTAGTGTATGTACACTTCTGACCCACTGGAATTGTGATACAGTGAATTATAAGGGAAATAATCTGTCTGTAAACAATTGTTGGAAAAATGACTTGTGTCATGCACAAAGTAGATATCCTAACCGACTTCCCAAACGAAAGTTTGTTAACAAGAAATTTGTGGAGTGGTTGAAAAATGAGTTTTAATGACTCCAACCTAAGTGTATGTAAACTTCCGACTTCAAATGTATACAGAGAGAGAGACATCAGACCAAACAGTGGCAAACAGAGGACAACAACATGGACCCACTCCAATGTTCCCCAACAGATCCACAGATGATTTCCACTCCACCCTCGTATTAAATCAAAGAACATTTTATTTGTCACGTTCTCCGAGTACAGCAGCTGTACACCTTAAATGTTTGCTTATAACCGACAATGCAGCTTTAAGAACAGTTAAAAACATATCTACGAAATAAACTCAAGGAAAAAAAGTTAAACAATAAAATAACAATAGCGAGGCTGTGAACAGACGGTACGGAGTCAATGGGAAGCGGAGGGGCACGAGAGCTTCAAGTAGTGCTAAGGAATTAACATGGTCCTCCCTGAGGCTCCAGGCTGTAAACAGACGGTACGGAGTCAATGGGAAGCGGAGGGGCACGAGAGCTTCAAGTAGCGCTAAGGAATTAACATGGTCCTCCCTGAGGCTCCAGACTGTAAACAGACGGTACGGAGTCAATGGGAAGCGGAGGGGCACGAGAGCTTCAAGTAGCGCTAAGGAATTAACATGGTCCTCCCTGAGGCTCCAGACTGTAAACAGACGGTACGGAGTCAATGGGAAGCGGAGGGGCACGAGCTTCTATTAGCGCTAAGGAATTAACATGGTCCTCCCTGAGGCTCCAGACTGTAAACAGACGGTACGGAGTCAATGGGAAGCGGAGGGGCACGAGAGCTTCTATTAGCGCTAAGGAATTAACATGGTCCTCCCTGAGGCTCCAGGCTGTAAACAGACTGTACGGAGTCAATGGGAAGCGGAGGGCACGAGAGCTTCTATTAGCGCTAAGGAATTAACATGGTCCTCCCTGAGGCTCCAGGCTGTAAACAGACGGTACGGAGTCAATGGGAAGCGGAGGGGCACGAGAGCTTCAAGTAGCGCTAAGGAATTAACATGGTCCTCCCTGAGGCTCCAGACTGTAAACAGACGGTACGGAGTCAATGGGAAGCGGAGGGGCACGAGAGCTTCAAGTAGCGCTAAGGAATTAAAATGGTCCTCCCTGAGGCTCCAGGCTGTAAACAGACGGTACGGAGTCAATGGGAAGCGGAGGGGCACGAGAGCTTCAAGTAGCGCTAAGGAATTAACATGGTCCTCCCTGAGGCTCCAGACTGTAAACAGACGGTACGGAGTCAATGGGAAGCGGAGGGGCACGAGAGCTTCAAGTAGCGCTAAGGAATTAACATGGTCCTCCCTGAGGCTCCAGACTGTAAACAGACGGTACGGAGTCAATGGGAAGCGGAGGGCACGAGAGCTTCAAGTAGCGCTAAGGAATTAACATGGTCCTCCCTGAGGCTCCAGACTGTAAACAGACGGTACGGAGTCAATGGGAAGCGGAGGGCACGAGAGCTTCAAGTAGCTCTAAGGAATTAACATGGTCCTCCCTGAGGCTCCAGACTGTAAACAGACGGTACGGAGTCAATGGGAAGCGGAGGGGCACGAGAGCTTCAAGTAGCGCTAAGGAATTAACATGGTCCTCCCTGAGGCTCCAGACTGTAAACAGACGGTACGGAGTCAATGGGAAGCCGAGGGGGCACGAGAGCTTCAAGTAGCGCTAAGGAATTAACATGGTCCTCCCTGAGGCTCCAGACTCCATTCACCCAGGTCACAGACTGTTCTCTCTGCTACCGCACATGGTCAAGGAGTACCAGTAGAGTAGGTCTGGAAACAACAATATCCTGAACAGCTTTTCCATAAATGCCATAAGACTGTTAAAACAAGACTTCTAAATAACGAATCAAATTGCTACAGTACCCGTTGCTGTTACTGTCTAGCTATCCTTTACCCATACCTACAGTATACTGCTGTTACTGTCTATTATCTACCCTTTACCCCCTACCTACAGTATACTGCTGTTACTGTCTATTATCTATCCTTTACCCCTACCTACAGTATACTGCTGTTACTGTCTATTATCTATCCTTTACCCCTACCTACAGAATACTGCTGTTACTGTCTATTATCTATCCTTTACCCCTACCTACAGTATACTGCTGTTACTGTCTATTATCTACCTTTACCCCTACCTACAGTATACTGCTGTTACTGTCTATTATCTATCCTTTACCACTACCTAAAGTATACTGCTGTTACTGTCTATTATCTATCCTTTACTCCCTAGGCTACAGCATACTGCTGTTACTGTCTATTATCTATCCTTTCCCCTACCTACAGTATACTGCTGTTACTGTCTATTATCTATCCTTTACCCCTACCTACAGTATACTGCTGTTACTGTCTATTATCTATCCTTTACCCCTACCTACAGAATACTGCTGTTACTGTCTATTATCTATACTTTACCTCTACCTACAGTATACTGCTGTTACTGTCTATTATCTATCATTTACCCCCTACCTACAGTATACTGCTATTACTGTCTATTATCTATTCTTTACCCCTACCTACAGTATACTGCTGTTACTGTCAATTATCTACCCTTTACCCCTACCTACAGTATACTGCTGTTACTGTCTATTATCTATCCTGTTGTCTAGTCACTTTACCCCTACCTACAGTATACTGCTATTACTGTCTATTATCTATCCTTTACCCCCTACCCACAGTATACTGCTGTTACTGTCAATTATCTATCCTGTTGTCTAGTCACTTTACCCCTACCTACAGTGTGCTGCTGTTACTGTCTATTATCTATCCTTTATCCCTACCTACAGTATACTGCTGTTACTGTCTATTATCTATCCTTTAACCCTACCTACAGTATACTGCTGTTAGTGTCTATTATCTGTCCTTTACTCCTAACTACAGTATACTGCTGTTACTGTCTATTATCTATCCTTTACCCCTAATTACAGTAGCCAGCAGCATACCACCCTGCATTCCACTGCTGGCTTGCTTCTGAATCTAAGCAGTGTTGGTCCTGGTCAGTTCCTGGATGGGAGACTAGATGCTGCTGGAAGTGGTGTTGGAGGGCCAGTAGGGAGGCACTCTTTCCTCTGGTCTAAAAAATAAAAATAATAATAATAATAATACATTTAAAAAAATGTCCCAATGCCCCATGGCAGTGATTGGGGACACTGCCCTGTGTAGGGTGCCGTCTTTCGGATGGAATGTTAAACAGGTGTCCTGAATCTCTGAGGTCATTAAAGATCCCATGACACTTATCGTAAGAGTAGGGGTGTTTACAGGACTGTTCAGGACTGGGAGCGGAAACATGGATCACCACAGTTAACACTGCTACTCCTACTGCTCTCTCTTCGTCCAGCCCACGTGTTCTCGCACACCCCGAGAGCTTCTGGTCAGTGGGGTGGTGGCACCCTGGGATCCTCATCTCTCCCAAGTGGTCATTCTCTCTTTCTCCCCTTACCCATCTGTCTATCGCCTCCTTTGAATTCCATGCTGTCACAGTTACCAGCCCTTTCAAGCTTAACATCCTTATCATTTATCGCCCTCCAGGTTCCTCGGAGAGTTCATCAATGAGCTTGATGCCTTGATAAGCTCCTTTCCTGAGGACGGCTCACCTCTCACAGTCCTGGGACGGAGGGGCTTTAACCTCCCCATGTCTACCTTTGACTCATTCCTCCTGCCTCCTTCTTTCCACTCCTCTCCTCTTTTGACCTCACCCTCTCACCTTCCCCCCAGACTCACAAGGCAGGCAATACGCTCGACCTCATCTTTACTAGATGCTGTTCTTCCACTAACCTCCATTGCAACTCCCCTCCAAGTCTCCGACCACTACCTTGTATCCTTTTCCCTCTCCTCTCATCCAACACTTCCCACACTGCCCCTACTCAACTGGGAAGCGCGCCGTCCCAACCTTCGCTCTCTCTCCCCCCTGAGGCTCTCTGTAAACCTCTTCCATCCTATCATCTCTTCCCTCTGCTCAAACCTTCTCCAACCTATCTCCTGATTCTGCCTCCTCAACCCTCCTCTCTTCCCTTTCTGCATCCTTTGACTCTCTATGTTCCCCTATCCTCCAGGCCGGCTTAACATGGTCCTCCCCTCCCCGCTCCGTGGCTCGGGAAGCGGAGGGCTCATTGCGAGCTCACAGAACAGGGCTCCGGGCAGCCGAGCGGAAATGGAGGGAAACTCGCCTCCCTGCGGACCTGGCATCCTTTCCTCCCTCCTCTCTACATTTTCCTCCTCTGTCTCTGGGAAGCTAAAGCCACTTTCTACCACTCTAAATTCCAAGCATCTGCCTCTAACCCTAGGAAGCTCTTTGCCACCTTCTCCTCCCTCCTGAATCCTCCTCCCCCTCCCCCCTGTCCTCCTCTCTGCAGATGACTTCGTCAACCATTTTGAAAAGAAGGTCGGACATCCGATCCTCGTTTGCTAAGTCAAACGACACCGCTGGTTCTGCTCACACTGCCCTACCCTGTGCTCTGACCTCTTTCTCCCCTCTCTCTCCAGATGAAATCTCGCTTCTTGTGACGGCCGGCCGCCCAACAACCTGCCCGCTTGACCCTATCCCCCTCCTCTCTTGTCCAGACCATTTCCGGAGACCTTCTCCCTTACCTCACCTCGCTCATCAACTCATCCCTGACCGCGGAGCTACGTCCCTTCCGTCTTCAAGTAGAGCGAAGTTGCACCCCTTCTGAAAAAACCTACACTCGATCCCTCCGATGTCAACAACTACAGACCAGTATCCCTTCTCTCTTTTCTCTCCAAAACTCTTGAACAAGTGCCGTCCTTGGCCAGCTCTCCCGCTATCTCTCTCAGAATGACCTTCTTGATCCAAATCAGTCAGGTTTCAAGACTAGTCATTCAACTGAGACTGCTCTTCTCTGTATCACGGAGGCGCTCCGCACTGCTAAAGCTAACTTCTCTCCTCTGCTCTCATCCTTCTAGACCTATTGGCTGCCTTCGATACTGTGAACCATCAGATCCTCCTCTCCACCCTCTCCGAGTTGGGCATCTCCGGCGCGGCCCACGCTTGGATTGCGTCCTACCTGACAGGTCGCTCCTACCAGGTGGCGTGGTGAGAATCTATCTCCCCTCACCACGCGTCTATTACCACTGGTGTCCCCCAGGGCTCTGTTCTAGGCCCTCTCCTATTCTCGCTATACACCAAGTCACTTGGCTCTGTCATAACCTCACATGGTCTCTCCTATCATTGCTATCCTTTACCCCACACATTTAATCTTCTCCTTTCCCCCTTCTGATGACCAGGTGGCGAATCGCATCTCTGCATGTCTGGCAGACATATCAGTGTGGATGACGGATCACCACCTCAAGCTGAACCTCGGCAAGACGGAGCTGCTCTTCCTCCCGGGGAAGGACTGCCCGTTCCATGATCTCGCCAACACGGTTGACAACTCCATTGTGTCCTCCCTCCCAGAGCGCTAAGAACCTGGCGTGATCCTGGACAACACCCTGTCGTTCTCAACTAACATCAAGGCGGTGGCCCGTTCCTGTAGGTTCATGCTCTACAACATCCGCAGAGTACGACCCTGCCTCACACAGGAAGCGGCGCAGGTCCTAATCCAGGCACTTGTCATCTCCCGTCTGGATTACTGCAACTCGCTGTTGGCTGGGCTCCCTGCCTGTGCCATTAAACCCCTACAACTCATCCAGAACGCTGTTAGCCCGTCTATGTTCAACCTTCCCAAATTCTCTCACGTCACCCCGCTCCTCCGCTCTCTCCACTGGCTTCCAGTTGAAGCTCGCATCCGCTACAAGACCATGGTGCTTGTCTACTGAGCTGTGATCTATACGGCACCGCAGTACCTCCAGGCTCTGATCAGGCCCTACACCCAAACAAGGGCACTGTGTTCATCCACCTCTGGCCTGCTCGCCTCCCTACCACTGAGGAAGTACAGTTCCCGCTCCAGCCCAGTCAAAACTGTTCGCTGCTCTGGCCCCCCAATGGTGGAACAAACTCCCTCACCCCTACGCCAGGACAGCGGAGTCAATCACCTTTACCTTCCGGAGACACCTGAAACCCCACCTCTTTAAGGAATACCTAGGATAGGATAAAGTAATCCTTCTCTTGTCACCCCCTTAAATGATTTAGATGCACTATTGTAAAGTGGCTGTTCCACTGGATGTCATAAGGTGAATTCACCAATTTGTAAGTCCACTCTGGATAAGGCTCTGCCAAATGACTTAAATGTAATGTAAATGTCTTCCGGTTTTGGTTCATTCTCTTTGTTATTAATGTTATTTAGTGTTGAGTGGAAATAAAAGTATGACCATTTAACGTGCGGTGCTTTGGTCCACACCTTCTTCAACAGACGATCGTTACAGAGCTCGAGAGGATACCGTGTACCACGCTGTGCTTTGGTCCACACCTTCTTCAACAGACGATCGTTACAGAGCTAGAGAGGATACCGTTTAACACGCTGTGCTTTGGTCCACACCTTCTTCAACAGACGATCGTTACAGAGCTAGAGAGGATACCGTGTACCACGCTGTGCTTTGGTCCACACCTTCTTCAACAGACGATCGTTACAGAGCTAGAGAGGATACCGTGTACCACGCTGTGCTTTGGTCCACACCTTCTTCAACAGACGATCGTTACAGAGCTAGAGAGGATACCGTTTACCGTGTGGTGCTTTGGTCCTTCTTCAAAGGACAATCGTTACAGAGCTAGAGAGGATACAGCTTACCACGCTGTGCTTTGGTCAACACCTTCTTCAACAGACGATCGTTACAGAGGTAGAGAGGATACCATTTACCGCTGTGCTTTGGTCCTTCTTCAACAGACAATCGTTACAGAGCTAGAGGGATACCGTTTTCCCCTTTGGTCCTTCTTCCACAGACGATCGTTACAGAGCTAGAGAGGATACCGTTTACCGTGTGGTGCTTTGGTCCTTCTTCAAAAGACGATCGTTACAGAGCTAGAGAGGATACCGTTTACCGTGCGCTTTGGTCCTTCTTCAACAAACGATCGTTACAGAACTAGAGAGGATACCATTTACTGCGCTGCGCTTTGGTCCTTCTTCAACAGACGATCGTTACAGAGCTAGAGAGGATACCATTTACCGTGTGGTGCTTTGGTCCTTCTTCAAAAAACGATCGTTACAGAACTAGAGAGGATACCGTTTTCCACGCTGCGCTTTGGTCCTTCTTCAACAAACGATCGTTACAGAACTAGAGAGGATACCGTTTACCGTGCTGTGCTTTGGTCCTTCTTCAACAAGCGATCGTTACAGAACTAGAGGGATACCGTTTACCGTGCTGTGCTTTGGTCCTTCTTCAACAGACGATCGTTACAGAGGTAGAGAGGATACAGTGTACCACGCTGCGCTTTGGTCCACACCTTCTTCAACAGACGATCAATACACCTTTGGATTACAGCTGTGAGTCTTTCTGGGTAAGTCTCTAAGAGTTTGCAGACCTGGATTGTACAATATTTTCACATTATTCTTTTTTAAATTCTTCAAGCACTGTCAATTTGGTTGTTGAACATTGATAGACAGACATTTTTAAGTCTTGTCATATTTTTTAAGCTGATTTAACCTCTCTGGGATCAAAGCCAGTGAAAATGCAGTGTGCCAAATTTAAATAAATTACAAAAAAATCTAACTTTCATGAAATCACATATGTAAGATACCAAATTAAAGTTACACGTGTTGTGAATCCAGCCAACATGTCAGATTTAAAAAAGGCTTTTCGGCGAAAGCAAACAATGCTATTATCTGAGGATAGCACCCCTGTAAACAAAGAGAGAAACCATATTTCAACCCTAAAGGCACGACACAAAGCGCAGAAATAAAAATATAAATCATGCCTTACCTTTGACGAGCTTCTTTTGTTGGCACTCCAATATGTCCCATAAACATCACAAATGGTCCTTTTGTTCGATTAATTCCGTCCGTATATATCCACAATGTCCATTTATTTGGCGAGTTTGATCCAGAAAAACACCGGTTCCAACTTCGCAACGTGGCTGCAAAATATCTCAAAAGTTACCTGTAAACTACTTTTGTAATACAATTTTAGGTATTTAAAGTAAAGAATCAATAAATTTGAAGATGGGATGTTCTGTGTTCAATACAGGAGGAAAGCAAACTGCTTTCTAGTCATGCGCCTCTAATAAACACATGAAGTGACCCTCGTTTTGAACACGGCTTCTTCTTCATTACACAAAGGAAAAACCTCAACGAATTTCTAAAGACTGGGGACATCCAGTGGAAGGTAGGAACTGCAAGTCCCTTAGAAATCTGGATCCCCAATGAAAACCCATTGAAAAGAGAGTGACCTCAAAAAATAATAATTCTGAATGGTTTGTCCTCGGGGTTTCGCCTGCTACATAAGTTCTGTTATACTCACAGACATGATTCAAACAGTATTAGAAACGTCAGAGTTTTTTTCTATCCAAATCTACTAATCTGGATAGAAAATCTACAAATCTACTAATAATATGCATATCTCATCTTCTGGGGATGAGTAGCAGGCAGTTGAATTTGGGCATGCTTTTCATCCAAAATTCCAAATGCTGCCCCCTATCCTAGAGACGTTTAAGTTAAAACTGTAACTAGGCCACTCAGGAACATTCAATGATTTCTAGGCATGCAACTCCAGTGTAGATTTGACCTTGTAATTCAGGTTATTGTCCTGGTGAAAGGTGAATTAATCCCCCAGTGTCTTGTGGAAAGCAGACTTAACCAGGTTTTCCTCTAGGATTTTTCCTGTGCTAAACTAAATTCTATTTATTTTTTTACCCTGAAAAACTCCCCAGTCCTTAATGATTGCAAGCATATCCATAACATGACTCAGCCACCACCATGCTTGAAAATATGAGTGGTGCTACTCAGTAATGTGTTTTGGAATTGCCTAAACAAAACACTTTGTATTCAGTATTACTTTAGTGCCTTGATGCAAACAGGATGCATGTTTTGGAATATATGGGCTGAGAGCTGAAATATTAAGATGATCTGATAGCTGAAACATTAAGACTATGGTCTGATAGCTCCCGAGTTGCGTAGCGGTCTAAGGCACTGCATCTCAGTGCAAGAGGCATCACTACAGTACCTGGATCAAATCCAGGCTATATGACATCCGACGGTGATTGGGAGTCCCATAGGGCAGCACTCAATTTGCCCAGCATCGACCGGAGTCGGCCGTCATTGTAAATAAGATTTTATTCTTAACTGACTTGCCTAGTTAAATAAATAAATACTGAAACATTCAGACGATGGGCTGATAGCTGAAACATTCAGATGATGGGCTGATAGCTGAAACATTAAGACTATGGGCTGATAGCTGAAACATTCAGACGATGGGCTGACAGCTGAAACATTCAGGCGATGGGCTGATAGCTGAAACATTAAGACTATTGGCTGATAGCTGAAACATTCAGACGATGGGCTGATAGAGGAAACATGCAGATGATGGGCTGACAGCTGAAACATTCAGACGATGAGCTGATAGCTGAAACATTAAGACTATTGGCTGATAGCTGAAACATTCAGGCGACGAGCTGATAAGCGGAAACATTGAGATGATGGGCTGATAGCTGAAACATTCAGGCACCCTGATAGCGGAAACATTCAGATGATGGGCTGATAGCTGAAACATTAAAACTATGGGCTGATTGCTGAAACATTCAGATGATGGGCTGATAGCTGAAACATTCAGACGATGGGCTGATTGCTGAAACATTCAGGCGATGGGCTGACAGCTGAAACATTCAGACGATGGGCTGATAGCTGAAACATTAAGACTATTGGCTGATAGCTGAAACATTCAGACGATGGGCTGATAGCGGAAACATTCAGATGATGGGCTGATAGCTGAAACGTTCAGATGATGGACTGATATCTGAAACATTCAGATGACTGTTTAATAGCTGAAACCTCCAGATTATGGACTGATAGCTGAAACATGCAGGTGATGGGCTGATAGCTGAAACATTCAGATGATGGGCTGATAGCTGAAACATTCAGATGATGGGCTGATAGCTGAAACATTCAGATGATGGGTTGATAGCTGAAAAATTCAGGCGGTGGACTGATAGTGGAAACATTCAGATGATGGGCTGATAGCTGAAACATTTAGACGATGGGCTGATAGCTGAAACATGCAGATGATGGGCTGACAGCTGAAACATTAAAACTATGGGCTGATTGCTGAAACATTCAGACGATGGACTGACAGCTGAAACATTCAGACGATGGGCTGATAGCTGCATTAAGACTATTGGCTGATAGCTGAAACATTCAGACGATGGGCTGATAGCGGAAACATTCAGATGATGGGCTGATAGCTGAAACATTAAAACTTTGGGCTGATTGCTGAAACATTCAGATGATGGGCTGATAGCTGAAACATTCAGATGATGGACTGATATCTGAAACATTCAGATGACTGTTTAATAGCTGAAACCTCCAGATTATGGACTGATAGCTGAAACATGCAGATGATGGGCTGACAGCTGAAACATTCAGACGATGGGCTGATAGCTGAAACATTAAAACTATGGGCTGATTGTTGAAACATTCAGATGATGGGCTGATAGCTGAAACCTCCAGATGATGGACTGATAGCTGAAACATTCAGATGATGGGCTGATAGCTGAAACATTCAGATGATGGGCTGATAGATGAAACATTCAGATGACTGGCTGTTAGCTGAAACCTCCAGATGACTGGCTGATAGCTGAAACCTTCAGATGACTGGCTGTTAGCTGAAACCTCCAGATGACTGGCTGATAGCTGAAACCTCCAGATGATGGGCTGATAGCTGAAACATTCAGATGATGGGCTGATAGCTGAAACCTCAGATGATTGGCTGATAGCTGAAACCTCCAGATGACTGTTTGATAGCTGAAACCTCCAGATGATGGACTGAGAGCTGAAACATTCAGATGATGGGCTGATAGCTGAAAAATTCAGACAATGGGCTGATGGCTGAAACATTCAGGTGATGGGCTGATAGCTGAAACATTCAGATGATGGGCTGATAGCTGAAACATTCAGATGATGGGCTGATAGCTGAAACATTCAGGTGATGGGTTGATAGCTGAAACATTCAGATGATGGGCTGATAGCTGAAACATTCAGATGATGGGCTGATAGCTGAAACATTCAGATGATGGGCTGATAGCTGAAACATTCAGGTGATGGGTTGATAGCTGAAACATTCAGATGATGGGCTGATATCTGAAACATTCGGATTATGGGCTGAGAGCTGAAATATTCAGATGACTGGCTGATAGCTGAAACCTCCAGATGACTGGCTGATAGCTGAAACCTCCAGATGATGGGCTGATAACTGAAACATTCAGATGATGGGCTGATAGCTGAAACCTCCAGATGATGGACTGATAGCTGAAACATTCAGATGATTGGCTGATAGCTGAAACCTCCAGATGACTGTTTGATAGCTGAAACCTCCAGATGATGGACTGATAGCTGAAACATGCAGGTGATGGGCTGATAGCTGAAACATTCAGATGATGGGCTGATAGCTGAAAAATTCAGATGATGGGCTGATAGCTGAAACATTCAGATGATGGGCTGATAGCTGAAACATTCAGGTGATGGGTTGATAGCTGAAACATTCAGATGATGGGCTGATATCTGAAACATTCGGATTATGGGCTGAGAGCTGAAATATTCAGATGACTGGCTGATAGCTGAAACCTCCAGATGACTGGCTGATAGCTGAAACCTCCAGATGATGGGCTGATAGCTGAAACCTCCAGATGACTGTTTGATAGCTGAATCCTCCAGATGATGGACTGATAGCTGAAACATTCAGATGATGGGCTGATAGCTGAAACATTCAGATGATGGGCTGATAGCTGAAACCTCCAGATGACTGTTTGATAGCTGAAACCTCCAGATGATGGACTGATAGCTGAAACATGCAGGTGATGGGCTGATAGCTGAAACCTCCAGATGACTGGCTGATAGCTGAAACCTCCAGATGATGGGTTGATAGCTGAAACATTCAGATGATGGGCTGATAGCTGAAACCACCAGATGACTGTTTGATAGCTGAAACCTCCAGATGATGGACTGATAGCTGAAACATTCAGGTGATGGGCTGATAGCTGAAACCTCCAGGTGACTGGCTGATAGCTGAAACCTCCAGATGATGGGCTGATAGCTGAAACATTCAGATGATGGGCTGATAGCTGAAACATTCAGATGATGGGCTGATAGCTGAAACCTCCAGATGACTGTTTGATAGCTGAAACCTCCAGATGATTGACTGATAGCTGAAACATGCAGTTGATGGGCTGATAGCTGAAACATTCAGATGATGGGCTGATAGCTGGAAAATTCAGACAATGGGCTGATAGCTGAAACATTCAGGTGATGGGCTGATAGCTGAAACATTCAGATGATGGGCTGATAGCTGAAACATTCAGATGATGGGCTGATAGCTGAAACATTCAGGTGATGGGTTGATAGCTGAAACATTCAGATGATGGGCTGATATCTGAAACATTCGGATTATGGGCTGAGAGCTGAAATATTCAGATGACTGGCTGATAGCTGAAACCTCCAGATGACTGGCTGATAGCTGAAACCTCCAGATGATGGGCTGATAACTGAAACATTCAGATGATGGGCTGATAGCTGAAACCTCCAGATGATGGACTGATAGCTGAAACATTCAGATGATTGGCTGATAGCTGAAACCTCCAGATGACTGTTTGATAGCTGAAACCTCCAGATGATGGACTGATAGCTGAAACATGCAGGTGATGGGCTGATAGCTGAAACATTCAGATGATGGGCTGATAGCTGAAAATTTCAGACAATGGGCTGATAGCTGAAACATTCAGGTGATGACTGGCTGATAGCTGAAACATTCAGATGATGGGCTTATAGCTGAAACATTCAGGTGATGGGTTGATAGCTGAAACATTCAGATGATGGGCTGATATCTGAAACATTCAGATTATGGGCTGAGAGCTGAAATATTCAGATGACTGGCTGATAGCTGAAACCTCCAGATGACTGGCTGATAGCTGAAACCTCCAGATGATGGGCTGATAGCTGAAACATTCAGATGATGGGCTGATAGCTGAAACATTCAGATGATGGGCTGATAGCTGAAACCTCCAGATGACTGTTTGATAGCTGAAACCTCCAGATGATGGACTGATAGCTGAAACATGCAGGTGATGGGCTGATAGCTGAAACATTAAGACTATTGGCTGATAGCTGAAACATTCAGACGATGGGCTGATAGCGGAAACATTCAGATGATGGGCTGATAGCTGAAACATTCAGATGATGGACTGATATCTGAAACATTCAGATGACTGTTTAATAGCTGAAACCTCCAGATTATGGACTGATAGCTGAAACATGCAGGTGATGGGCTGATAGCTGAAACATTCAGATGATGGGCTGATAGCTGAAACATTCAGATGATGGGCTGATAGCTGAAACATTCAGATGATAGGTTGATAGCTGAAAAATTCAGACGGTGGACTGATAGTGGAAACATTCAGATGATGGGCTGATAGCTGAAACATTTAGACGATGGGCTGATAGCTGAAACATGCAGATGATGGGCTGACAGCTGAAACATTAAAACTATGGGCTGATTGCTGAAACATTCAGACGATGGACTGACAGCTGAAACATTCAGACGATGGGCTGATAGCTGAAACATTAAGACTATTGGCTGATAGCTGAAACATTCAGACGATGGGCTGATAGCGGAAACATTCAGATGATGGGCTGATAGCTGAAACATTAAAACTATGGGCTGATTGCTGAAACATTCAGATGATGGGCTGATAGCTGAAACATTCAGATGATGGACTGATATCTGAAACATTCAGATGACTGTTTAATAGCTGAAACCTCCAGATTATGGACTGATAGCTGAAACATGCAGATGATGGGCTGACAGCTGAAACATTCAGACGATGGGCTGATAGCTGAAACATTAAAACTATGGGCTGATTGTTGAAACATTCAGATGATGGGCTGATAGCTGAAACCTCCAGATGATGGACTGATAGCTGAAACATTCAGATGATGGGCTGATAGCTGAAACATTCAGATGATGGGCTGATAGATGAAACATTCAGATGACTGGCTGTTAGCTGAAACCTCCAGATGACTGGCTGATAGCTGAAACCTTCAGATGACTGGCTGTTAGCTGAAACCTCCAGATGACTGGCTGATAGCTGAAACCTCCAGATGATGGGCTGATAGCTGAAACATTCAGATGATGGGCTGATAGCTGAAACCTCCAGATGATTGGCTGATAGCTGAAACCTCCAGATGACTGTTTGATAGCTGAAACCTCCAGATGATGGACTGAGAGCTGAAACATTCAGATGATGGGCTGATAGCTGAAAAATTCAGACAATGGGCTGATGGCTGAAACATTCAGGTGATGGGCTGATAGCTGAAACATTCAGATGATGGGCTGATAGCTGAAACATTCAGATGATGGGCTGATAGCTGAAACATTCAGGTGATGGGCTGATAGCTGAAACATTCAGATGATGGGCTGATAGCTGAAACATTCAGATGATGGGCTGATAGCTGAAACATTCAGATGATGGGCTGATAGCTGAAACATTCAGGTGATGGGTTGATAGCTGAAACATTCAGATGATGGGCTGATATCTGAAACATTCGGATTATGGGCTGAGAGCTGAAATATTCAGATGACTGGCTGATAGCTGAAACCTCCAGATGATGGGCTGATAACTGAAACATTCAGATGATGGGCTGATAGCTGAAACCTCCAGATGATGGACTGATAGCTGAAACATTCAGATGATTGGCTGATAGCTGAAACCTCCAGATGACTGTTTGATAGCTGAAACCTCCAGATGATGGACTGATAGCTGAAACATGCAGGTGATGGGCTGATAGCTGAAACATTCAGATGATGGGCTGATAGCTGAAAAATTCAGATGATGGGCTGATAGCTGAAACATTCAGATGACTGGCTGATAGCTGAAACATTCAGGTGATGGGTTGATAGCTGAAACATTCAGATGATGGGCTGATATCTGAAACATTCGGATTATGGGCTGAGAGCTGAAATATTCAGATGACTGGCTGATAGCTGAAACCTCCAGATGACTGGCTGATAGCTGAAACCTCCAGATGATGGGCTGATAACTGAAACATTCAGATGATGGGCTGATAGCTGAAACCTCCAGATGATGGACTGATAGCTGAAACATTCAGATGATTGGCTGATAGCTGAAACCTCCAGATGACTGTTTGATAGCTGAATCCTCCAGATGATGGACTGATAGCTGAAACATTCAGATGATGGGCTGATAGCTGAAACATTCAGATGATGGGCTGATAGCTGAAACCTCCAGATGACTGTTTGATAGCTGAAACCTCCAGATGATGGACTGATAGCTGAAACATGCAGGTGATGGGCTGATAGCTGAAACCTCCAGATGACTGGCTGATAGCTGAAACCTCCAGATGATGGGTTGATAGCTGAAACATTCAGATGATGGGCTGATAGCTGAAACCACCAGATGACTGTTTGATAGCTGAAACCTCCAGATGATGGACTGATAGCTGAAACATTCAGGTGATGGGCTGATAGCTGAAACCTCCAGATGACTGGCTGATAGCTGAAACCTCCAGATGATGGGCTGATAGCTGAAACATTCAGATGATGGGCTGATAGCTGAAACATTCAGATGATGGGCTGATAGCTGAAACCTCCAGATGACTGTTTGATAGCTGAAACCTCCAGATGATTGACTGATAGCTGAAACATGCAGTTGATGGGCTGATAGCTGAAACATTCAGATGATGGGCTGATAGCTGAAAAATACAGACCATGGGCTGATAGCTGAAACATTCAGGTGATGGGCTGATAGCTGAAACATTCAGATGATGGGCTGATAGCTGAAACATTCAGATGATGGGCTGATAGCTGAAACATTCAGGTGATGGGTTGATAGCTGAAACATTCAGATGATGGGCTGATATCTGAAACATTCGGATTATGGGCTGAGAGCTGAAATATTCAGATGACTGGCTGATAGCTGAAACCTCCAGATGACTGGCTGATAGCTGAAACCTCCAGATGATGGGCTGATAACTGAAACATTCAGATGATGGGCTGATAGCTGAAACCTCCAGATGATGGACTGATAGCTGAAACATTCAGATGATGGGCTGATAGCTGAAACATTCAGATGATGGGCTGATAGCTGAAACCTCCAGATGACTGTTTGATAGCTGAAACCTCCAGATGATTGACTGATAGCTGAAACATGCAGTTGATGGGCTGATAGCTGAAACATTCAGATGATGGGCTGATAGCTGAAAAATTCAGACAATGGGCTGATAGCTGAAACATTCAGGTGATGGGCTGATAGCTGAAACATTCAGATGATGGGCTGATAGCTGAAACATTCAGATGATGGGCTGATAGCTGAAACATTCAGGTGATGGGTTGATAGCTGAAACATTCAGATGATGGGCTGATATCTGAAACATTCGGATTATGGGCTGAGAGCTGAAATATTCAGATGACTGGCTGATAGCTGAAACCTCCAGATGACTGGCTGATAGCTGAAACCTCCAGATGATGGGCTGATAACTGAAACCTCCAGATGATGGACTCACAGCTGAAACATTCAGATGATTGGCTGATAGCTGAAACCTCCAGATGACTGTTTGATAGCTGAAACCTCCAGATGATGGACTGATAGCTGAAACATTCAGATGATGGGCTGATAGCTGAAAATTTCAGACAATGGGCTGATAGCTGAAACATTCAGGTGATGACTGGCTGATAGCTGAAACATTCAGATGATGGGCTTATAGCTGAAACATTCAGGTGATGGGTTGATAGCTGAAACATTCAGATGATGGGCTGATATCTGAAACATTCAGATTATGGGCTGAGAGCTGAAATATTCAGATGACTGGCTGATAGCTGAAACCTCCAGATGACTGGCTGATAGCTGAAACCTCCAGATGATGGGCTGATAGCTGAAACATTCAGATGATGGGCTGATAGCTGAAACATTCAGATGATGGGCTGATAGCTGAAACCTCCAGATGACTGTTTGATAGCTGAAACCTCCAGATGATGGACTGATAGCTGAAACATGCAGGTGATGGGCTGATAGCTGAAACCTCCAGATGACTGGCTGATAGCTGAAACCTCCAGATGATGGGTTGATAGCTGAAACATTCAGATGATGGGCTGATAGCTGAAACCTCCAGATGACTGTTTGATAGCTGAAACCTCCAGATGATGGACTGATAGCTGAAACATTCAGGTGATGGGCTGATAGCTGAAACCTCCAGATGACTGGCTGATAGCTGAAACCTCCAGATGATGGGCTGATAGCTGAAACATTCAGATGATGGGCTGATAACTGAAACATTCAGATGATGGGCTGATAGCTGAAACCTCCAGATGATGGACTGATAGCTGAAACATTCAGATGATGGGCTGATAGCTGAAACATTCAGATGATGGGCTGATAGCTGAAACCTCCAGATGACTGTTTGATAGCTGAAACCTCCAGATGATTGACTGATAGCTGAAACATGCAGTTGATGGGCTGATAGCTGAAACATTCAGATGATGGGCTGATAGCTGAAAAATTCAGACAATGGGCTGATAGCTGAAACATTCAGGTGATGGGCTGATAGCTGAAACATTCAGATGATGGGCTGATAGCTGAAACATTCAGATGATGGGCTGATAGCTGAAACATTCAGGTGATGGGTTGATAGCTGAAACATTCAGATGATGGGCTGATATCTGAAACATTCGGATTATGGGCTGAGAGCTGAAATATTCAGATGACTGGCTGATAGCTGAAACCTCCAGATGACTGGCTGATAGCTGAAACCTCCAGATGATGGGCTGATAACTGAAACCTCCAGATGATGGACTGATAGCTGAAACATTCAGATGATTGGCTGATAGCTGAAACCTCCAGATGACTGTTTGATAGCTGAAACCTCCAGATGATGGACTGATAGCTGAAACATTCAGATGATGGGCTGATAGCTGAAAATTTCAGACAATGGGCTGATAGCTGAAACATTCAGGTGATGACTGGCTGATAGCTGAAACATTCAGATGATGGGCTTATAGCTGAAACATTCAGGTGATGGGTTGATAGCTGAAACATTCAGATGATGGGCTGATATCTGAAACATTCAGATTATGGGCTGAGAGCTGAAATATTCAGATGACTGGCTGATAGCTGAAACCTCCAGATGACTGGCTGATAGCTGAAACCTCCAGATGATGGGCTGATAGCTGAAACATTCAGATGATGGGCTGATAGCTGAAACATTCAGATGATGGGCTGATAGCTGAAACCTCCAGATGACTGTTTGATAGCTGAAACCTCCAGATGATGGACTGATAGCTGAAACATGCAGGTGATGGGCTGATAGCTGAAACCTCCAGATGACTGGCTGATAGCTGAAACCTCCAGATGATGGGTTGATAGCTGAAACATTCAGATGATGGGCTGATAGCTGAAACCTCCAGATGACTGTTTGATAGCTGAAACCTCCAGATGATGGACTGATAGCTGAAACATTCAGGTGATGGGCTGATAGCTGAAACCTCCAGATGACTGGCTGATAGCTGAAACCTCCAGATGATGGGCTGATAGCTGAAACATTCAGATGATGGGCTGATAGCTGAAACATTCAGATGATGGGCTGATAGCTGAAACCTCCAGATGACTGTTTGATAGCTGAAACCTCCAGATGATGGACTGATAGCTGAAACATGCAGGTGATGGGCTGATAGCTGAAACATTCAGATGATGGGCTGATAGCTGAAAAATTCAGATGATGGGCTGATAGCTGAAACATTCAGGTGATGGGTTGATAGCTGAAACATTCAGATGATGGGCTGATATCTGAAACATTCGGATTATGGGCTGAGAGCTGAAATATTCAGATGACTGGCTGATAGCTGAAACCTCCAGATGACTGGCTGATAGCTGAAACCTCCAGATGATGGGCTGATAACTGAAACATTCAGATGATGGGCTGATAGCTGAAACCTCCAGATGATGGACTGATAGCTGAAACATTCAGATGATTGGCTGATAGCTGAAACCTCCAGATGACTGTTTGATAGCTGAATCCTCCAGATGATGGACTGATAGCTGAAACATTCAGATGATGGGCTGATAGCTGAAACATTCAGATGATGGGCTGATAGCTGAAACCTCCAGATGACTGTTTGATAGCTGAAACCTCCAGATGATGGACTGATAGCTGAAACATGCAGGTGATGGGCTGATAGCTGAAACCTCCAGATGACTGGCTGATAGCTGAAACCTCCAGATGATGGGTTGATAGCTGAAACATTCAGATGATGGGCTGATAGCTGAAACCACCAGATGACTGTTTGATAGCTGAAACCTCCAGATGATGGACTGATAGCTGAAACATTCAGGTGATGGGCTGATAGCTGAAACCTCCAGATGATTGGCTGATAGCTGAAACCTCCAGATGATGGGCTGATAGCTGAAACATTCAGATGATGGGCTGATAGCTGAAACCTCCAGATGACTGTTTGATAGCTGAAACCTCCAGATGATTGACTGATAGCTGAAACATGCAGTTGATGGGCTGATAGCTGAAACATTCAGATGATGGGCTGATAGCTGAAAAATTCAGACAATGGGCTGATAGCTGAAACATTCAGGTGATGGGCTGATAGCTGAAACATTCAGATGATGGGCTGATAGCTGAAACATTCAGATGATGGGCTGATAGCTGAAACATTCAGGTGATGGGTTGATAGCTGAAACATTCAGATGATGGGCTGATATCTGAAACATTCGGATTATGGGCTGAGAGCTGAAATATTCAGATGACTGGCTGATAGCTGAAACCTCCAGATGACTGGCTGATAGCTGAAACCTCCAGATGATGGGCTGATAACTGAAACATTCAGATGATGGGCTGATAGCTGAAACCTGATGATGGACTGATAGCTGAAACATTCAGATGATTGGCTGATAGCTGAAACCTCCAGATGACTGTTTGATAGCTGAAACCTCCAGATGATGGACTGATAGCTGAAACATGCAGGTGATGGGCTGATAGCTGAAACATTCAGATGATGGGCTGATAGCTGAAAATTTCAGACAATGGGCTGATAGCTGAAACATTCAGGTGATGACTGGCTGATAGCTGAAACATTCAGATGATGGGCTTATAGCTGAAACATTCAGGTGATGGGTTGATAGCTGAAACATTCAGATGATGGGCTGATATCTGAAACATTCAGATTATGGGCTGAGAGCTGAAATATTCAGATGACTGGCTGATAGCTGAAACCTCCAGATGACTGGCTGATAGCTGAAACCTCCAGATGATGGGCTGATAGCTGAAACATTCAGATGATGGGCTGATAGCTGAAACATTCAGATGATGGGCTGATAGCTGAAACCTCCAGATGACTGTTTGATAGCTGAAACCTCCAGATGATGGACTGATAGCTGAAACATGCAGGTGATGGGCTGATAGCTGAAACCTCCAGATGACTGGCTGATAGCTGAAACCTCCAGATGATGGGTTGATAGCTGAAACATTCAGATGATGGGCTGATAGCTGAAACCTCCAGATGACTGTTTGATAGCTGAAACCTCCAGATGATGGACTGATAGCTGAAACATTCAGGTGATGGGCTGATAGCTGAAACCTCCAGATGACTGGCTGATAGCTGAAACCTCCAGATGATGGGCTGATAGCTGAAACATTCAGATGATGGGCTGATAGCTGAAACATTCAGATGATGGGCTGATAGCTGAAACCTCCAGATGACTGTTTGATAGCTGAAACCTCCAGATGATTGACTGATAGCTGAAACATGCAGTTGATGGGCTGATAGCTGAAACATTCAGATGATGGGCTGATAGCTGAAAAATTCAGACAATGGGCTGATAGCTGAAACATTCAGGTGATGGGCTGATAGCTGAAACCTCCAGATGATGGACTGATAGCTGAAACCTCCAGATGATGGACTGATAGCTGAAACATTCAGATGACTGGTTGATAGCTGAAACATTCAGATGATGGGCTGATTGCTGAAACATTAAGACAATGAGCTGGTATCTGAAACATGCAGTTGATTGGCTGATAGCTGAAACATTCAGATGATGGGCTGGTAGCTGAAACATTCAGATGATGGGCTGATAGCTGAAACATTGGTGCCGGAGGGGATGGCTACCGTTTTACGGGCTCCTAACCAACTGTGTTGTGTTTTTTTGTTTTTTTTGTTGCATTTTTTGTGTTTGCGTTGTAACTTATTTTGTACACAATGTTTCTGCCACCATCTATTACAACTGAAAAGAGCTTCTGGATGTCAGAACAGCGATTACTCACCTCGAACTGGACAAAGATTTTTTCTTTAACGTGTCTGAGGCAAAGGATTTACTGCTGATACCGGACCATTCCCAAATCATTGTCATTAGCATAAAGAAAAGACAGCGATACAGGGGACGCAGGTCCAGGTACCTTGTGAGAATTCATCGGTGATTGGGTAACCCGCCTCTACCATTCACCTTATTGGCCAACGTGCAATCACTGGAGAATAAACTGGATGAGCTTCGTTCAAGACTATCTTACCAATGGGACATTTAAAAACTTTAATATCTTATGTTTCACAGAGTCGCAGCTGAACGACAACATAGATAATATACAGTTGGCTGGGTTTTCCTTGCATCGGCAAGATAGAACAGATGCCTCTTGTAAAACAAGGGGTGGAGGTCTGTGTCTATTTGTCAACAACAGCTGGTGTGAGAAATCTAATATTAAGGACGATTTATTAACGTTTTGGTCGCCTGAGGTAGAGTGTCTCATGATAAACTGTAGACCACATTATTTATAGCAAAATTTCATCTATATTTTTCGTAGCTGTCTATTTACCACCACAAAAGACCACACTCAACAAGCTATTTAAGTCAACCAAGCTTCTACATCTGCATTGCTTGCTGTTTGGGGTTTTAGGCTGGGTTTCTGTATAGCTTTTTGTGACATCAGCTGATTTAAAAAGCGCTTCATAAATAAATGTGATTGATTGAGTTTGATTGATAAGCAAACAAGAGAAAATGCTTATCCAGAGGCCGAGCTCCTAGTGGCCGGGGACTTAAATCAGTTATACTTCATTTCTACCAGCATGTTACATGTGCAATCAGAGGGGAAAAAACACTAGACCGCCTTTATTCCACACACAGAGACACGTACAAAGCTCTCCCTTGCCCTCCATTTGGCAAATCTGACCATAATTCTATCCTCCTGATGCCTACTAAAGCAGGAAGTACTAGTGACTCGCTCAATATGGAAGTGGTCAGATGATGCAAATGCTAAGCTTCAGGACTGTTTTGCTAGCACAGACTGGAATATGTTCCCGGATTCTTCCGATTGCATTGAGGAATACACCACATCAGTCACTGGCTGCATCAATGACGTTGTCTCCTCAGTGACCGTACGTACATACACAAACCAGAAGCCGTGGATTACAGCCAACATTCGTGGTGAGCTAAAACATAGAGCTGCCACTTTCAAGGAGCGGGACTCTAACCCAGATGCTTATAAGAAAACCCGCTAGACCCTCAAACAAACCATTAAACAATCCAAAGCATTAATACAGGACTAAGATTGAATCTTACTATACTGACTCCAGCCCTGAGCTGCCCAGTAACACGAGCCTACCAGACAAGTTCAATTACTTCTATGCATTCTTTCAGGTAAGCAACACTGAAGCCTGCATGAGAGCACCAGCTGTTCCTGATGACTCTGTGATCACACTCGCAGTAGCCTAATGTGAGTAAGACTTATCCAATTTACAGTAGCTATTACATTGAAATAATACCATGCTATTGTTTGAGAGAGAGCACCATTTTGAACATGAAAAGTTATGCATAAACAAATCAGGCACATTTGGACAGTCTTGATACAATTTTTAAACAGAAATACAATGGTTGATTGGGATCAGTCTAAAACTTTGCACATATATTGCTGCCATCTAGTGGCTAAAATCTAAATTGCTGGGCTGGAATAATACATTATGGCCTTTCTCTTGCATTTCAAAGATGGTACAAAACAAATACAAAATAACGTTTTATTTTTCTTTGTATTATCTTCTACCAGATCTAATGTGATATTTTCTCCTACATTCCTTTCACATTTCCACAAACTTAAAAGTGTTTCCTTTCAAATTGTACCAAGAATTTGCATATCCTTGATTCAGGGCCTGAGCTGCAGGCAGTTAGATTTGGGAATGTCATTTTAGGCGACAATTGAAAAAAAAAGTGGCGGATCCGTGAAGTTTGAGCTAATGTGGGCTAATGCGAACATTTCCCAGGACATAGACATATCTGATGTTGGCAGAGAGCTTAAATTGAGAGCATGCTGCCTGGTATGGCAACTGCTCGACGTACAACCCCAAGGAGCTACAGAGGGTAATGCGTACGGCCCATTACATCACTGGGCCAAGCTTCTGCCATCCAGGACCTCAATACCAGCCGGTGTCAGAGGAAGGCCATAAAAATGGCCAAAGACTCCAGCGACCCTAGCCACAGATGGTTCTCTCTGCTACCGCACGGCAAGCGGTAAGGAGCGCCACATGTCCCTCTATTCATCATCTGTTTCCTTCCTTCACATGTCCTTCTGTTCATCATCTGTTTTCTTCCTTCACATGTCCCTCTATTCATCATCTGTTTCCTTCCTTCACATGTCCCTCTATTCATCATCTGTTTCCTTCCTTCACATGTCCCTCTGTTCATCATCTGTTTCCTTCCTTCACATGTCCCTCTATTCATCATCTGTTTCCTTCCTTCACATGTCCCTCTATTCATCATCTGTTTCCTTCCTTCACATGTCCCTCTATTCATCATCTGTTTCCTTCCTTCACATGTCCCCCTATTCATCATCTGTTTCCTTAACATGTCCCTCTATTCATCATCTGTTTCCTTCACATGTCCTTCTGTTCATCATCTGTTTCCTTCCTTCACATGTCCCTCTATTCATCATCTGTTTCCTTCCTTCACATGTCCCTCTATTCATCATCTGTTTCCTTCCTTCACATGTCCCTCTATTCATCATCTGTTTCCTTCCTTCACATGTCCCTCTATTCATCATCTGTTTCCTTCCTTCACATGTCCCTCTATTCATCATCTGTTTCCTTCCTTAACATGTCCCTCTATTCATCATCTGTTTCCTTCCTTCACATGTCCCTCTATTCGTCATCTGTTTCCTTCCTTCACATGTCCCTCTGTTCATAATCTGTTTCCTTCCTTCACATGTCCCTCTATTCATCATATGTTTCCTTCCTTCACATGTCCCTCTGGTCATCATCTGTTTCCTTAACATGTCCCTCTATTCATCATCTGTTTCCTTCCTTCACATGTCCCTCTATTCGTCATCTGTTTCCTTCCTTCACATGTCCCTCTGTTCATAATCTGTTTCCTTCCTTCACATGTCCCTCTATTCATCATCTGTTTCCTTCCTTCACATGTCCCTCTATTCATCATCTGTTTCCTTCCTTCACATGTCCCTCTATTCATCTGTTTCCTTCCTTCACATGTCCCTATATTCATAATCTGTTTCCTTCCTTCACATGTCCTTCTATTCATCATCTGTTTCCTTCCTTCACATGTCCCTCTATTCATCATCTGTTTCCTTCCTTCACATGTCCCTCTATTCATCTGTTTCCTTCCTTCACATGTCCCTTTATTCATAATCTGTTTCCTTCCTTCACATGTCCTTCTATTCATCATCTGTTTCCTTCCTTCACATGTCCCTCTGTTCATCATCTGTTTCCTTCCTTCACATGTCCCTCTGTTCATCATCTGTTTCCTTCTTTCACATGTCCCTCTGTTCATCATCTGTTTCCTTCCTTCACATGTCCCTCTATTCATCATCTGTTTCCTTCCTTCACATGTCCCTCTGTTCATAATCTGTTTCCTTCCTTCACATGTCCCTCTATTCATCATCTGTTTCCTTCCTTCACATGTCCCTCTGTTCATCATCTGTTTCCTTAACATGTCCCTCTATTCATCATCTGTTTCCTTCCTTCACATGTCCCTCTATTCATCATCTGTTTCCTTAACATGTCCCTCTATTCATCATCTGTTTCCTTCCTTCACATGTCCCTCTGTTCATAATCTGTTTCCTTCCTTCACATGTCCCTCTATTCATCATCTGTTTCCTTCCTTCACATGTCCCTCTATTCATCATCTGTTTCCTTCCTTCACATGTCCCTCTGTTCATCATCTGTTTCCTTCCTTCACATGTCCCTCTGTTCATCATCTGTTTCCTTCCTTCACATGTCCCTCTATTCATCATCTGTTTCCTTCCTTCACATGTCCCTCTGTTCATAATCTGTTTCCTTCCTTCACATGTCCCTCTATGCATCAACTGTTTCCTTCCTTCACATGTCCCTCTATTCATCTGTTTCCTTCCTTCACATGTCCCTCTATTCATCTGTTTCCTTCCTTCACATGTCCCTTTATTCATAATCTGTTTCCTTCCTTCACATGTCCTTCTATTCATCATCTGTTTCCTTCCTTCACATGTCCCTTTATTCATAATCTGTTTCCTTCCTTCACATGTCCTTCTATTCATCATCTGTTTCCTTCCTTCACATGTCCCTCTATTCATCTGTTTCCTTCAGATGTGCCAAGTGAACCTGCAACCACAACGCATCAATAACACTTAACATAAGATATCCTCTAAGCATTACAGGTAATATGGCTATGAATATATACAGCAACACCTCCGCCATAAGCATTCCTGTCTCTTCTATAGATGTTATATCCTTGTATTGCTACTGATGCATCATCAAAGGAATTATCATTACATGAACCTTATTTCTAAGGCTACATATATTAACATGGGCTGTTTTCAGCCCTTTTCTGGGTAGCTGATCAGAGATATACGTAATACTGAAAAGAGCAGACAAAGCAAGATAAAAAAATATATACATTCACCAGTCCATTAATCTGTGCTTGTGTGCTGCGGGGTTGAAGCTACGAACTCATACTGTAGGCTTGGCTCTCTCATCCCTTCCAGACCTCTGGGTCTGTCCCAAATGGCTCCCTGTTCCCTGTGGGTCTTGGCCAAAAGGAGTGCAAACTATAGGAAATAGGGAGGCATTTGAGACACAGACATTGTGTCAATACAGGGAGGATTGAAGATTAGATCCTTCAGCCTGTTTTAGAAAATATTCACCTACGGAATAACGACTATTAATAATGACTGACACATGTTGTCTGTCCTAACAAACTTCTGTCATCTGTCCTCATGCGTTTAAAGCAAATATAATTAGGCTGACTGCAGGTTGCTATTGTAGAGTTGGCTATAAAATAAACAATGACTACTGTGATGTGAAGGTTGACACAGCCTGATAGGACAGGTTGTTCTGAGTGATATTTGGTTGTTGAGGTGAGTTGACATCAAGGTTGACACAGCCTGATAGGACAGGTTGTTCTGAGTGATAATTTGCTGGTGAGGTGAGTTGACATCAAGGTTGACACAGCCTGATAGGACAGGTTGTTCTGAGTGATATTTGGCTGGTGAGGTGAGTTGACATCAAGGTTGACACAGCCTGCGATACAACAAAAAACAACCATGGTCTACGTACCTATGTTGATCTCTTCAAAGGTGATGGTGGTGGAGGCTTTTCCCAGGGCGTTGACAGCTGTAACGTTGACTCTGTAGGGGTAGCTACTGAACACCTCAGGGAACAGAACGTGGCAGCGGTTCTTATGGACCACATCCCTTATTACTTCTAGGGACTCCTGGTTGTGTCTGAGAGGAGAGAGAGGAGAGAGCGAGAGAGAACAACAGAGGGGAAGATGACAGAGAGGGGGAGGATGACAGAGAGATGGTGTCTTATTATGTAAGAGAAGGAGGTGTTGTCTTATTATGTTAGAGAAGGAGATGGTGTCTTGTTATGTTGGAGAAGGAGATGTCTTATTATGTTAGAGAAGGAGATGTTGTCTTCTTCTGTTAGAGAAGGAGATGGTGTCTTGTTATGTTGGAGAAGGAGATGTCTTATTATGTTAGAGAAGGAGATGTTGTCTTCTTATGTTAGAGAAGGAGATGTCTTATTATGTTAGATAAGTAGATGTTGTCTTATTATGTTAGAGAAGGAGATGTCTTATTATGTTAGAGAATGAGATGTCTTATTATGTTAGAGAAGGAGATGGTGTCTTGTTGTGTTAGAGAAGGAGATGTTGTCTTGTTATGTTAGAGAAGGAGATGTCTTATTATGTTAGAGAAGGAGATGGTGTCTTGTTGTGTTAGAGAAGAAGATGGTGTCTTGTTATGTTAGAGAAGGAGATGGTGTCTTGTTATGTTGGAGAAGGAGATGGTGTCTTGTTATGTTAGAGAAGGAGATGGTGTCTTGTTATGTTGGAGAAGGAGATGGTGTCTTGTTATGTTAGAGAAGGAGATGGTGTCTTGTTATGTTAGAGAAGGAGATGGTGTCTTGTTATGTTGGAGAAGGAGATGGTGTCTTGTTATGTTAGAGAAGGAGATGGTGTCTTGTTATGTTGGAGAAGGAGATGGTGTCTTGTTATGTTAGTGAAGGAGTGGTTGTCTTATGTTAGTGAAGGAGATGTTGTCTTTTGTTAGTGAAGGACATGTTGTCTTATTATGTTAAAAAGAGATGGAGGAGATGTTGTCTTATGTTAGTGAAGGAGATGTTGTCTTATTATGTTAAAAGAGATGGAGGAGATGTTGTCTTTTGTTAGTGAAGGACATGTTGTCTTATTATGTTAAAAAGAGATGGAGGAGATGTTGTCTTATGTTAGTGAAGGAGATGTTGTCTTATTATGTTAAAAAAGAGATGGAGGAGATGTTGTCTTTTGTTAGTGAAGGAGAGGTTGTCTTATTATGTTAGAGAAGGAGATGTCTTATTATGTTGCGGAAGGAGATGTTGTCTTTTGTTAGTGAAGGAGAGGTTGTCTTATTATGTTAGTGAAGGAGATGTTGTCTTATTATGTTGGGGAAGGAGATGGTGTCTTTTGTTAGTGAAGGAGATGTTGTCTTATGTTAGTGAAGGAGATGCTGTCTTATTATGTTGGGGAAGGAGATGGTGTCTTTTGTTAGTGAAGGAGAGGTTGTCTTATTATGTTAGAGAAGGAGATGTCTTATTATGTTGCGGAAGGAGATGGTGTCTTTTGTTAGTGAAGGAGAGGTTGTCTTATTATGTTAGAGAAGGAGATGTCTTATTATGTTGCGGAAGGAGATGTTGTCTTTTGTTAGTGAAGGAGATGTTGTCTTATTATGTTAGAGAAGGAGATGTCTTATTATGTTGCGGAAGGAGATGTTGTCTTTTGTTAGTGAAGGAGAAGT
Source organism: Oncorhynchus masou masou (assembly GCF_036934945.1). Taxonomy (NCBI): domain Eukaryota; kingdom Metazoa; phylum Chordata; class Actinopteri; order Salmoniformes; family Salmonidae; genus Oncorhynchus; species Oncorhynchus masou. The sequence continues at coordinate 83,727 of NW_027002919.1, read as the reverse complement.
TGTCTTATTATGTTAGTGAAGGAGATGTTGTCTTATTATGTTGGGGAAGGAGATGGTGTCTTTTGTTAGTGAACAAGATGTTGTCTTATTATGTTAGAGAAGGAGATGTCTTATTATGTTACAAAAGGAATGTCTTATATTACAGAAGGAGTTGAAGTCTTGAAAACTTCCTTCACACTGCTACTGTTTCCAAAATAAAATTCAGCCATGGTGATTTTGGTGTTGTCAGTATCTAAGGGCCTCTGAACCAGGGTGCTGAAGGGCTTTCTCAGATCTCTATAGGAGACAGAGGTTGTGTCATTATAGTGGGTGGTAGTGGTCGTTAATGAGGCTCAGAGTGTGGGTTGTTATTTTTTTAATTTCATCTTTATTTAACCAGGTAGGCTAGTTGAGAACAAGTTCTCATTACAATTGCGACCTGGCCAAGATAAAGCATAGCAGTTCAACACAAACAACAACACAGAGTTACACATGGAATAAACAAACATACAGCCAATAATACAGTAGAAAATGAGTCTACATACAATGTGAGCAAGTGAGGTGAGATAAGGGAGGTAAAGGCAAAAAAAGGCCATGGTGGCGAAGTAAATACAATATAGCAAGTAAAACACTGGAATGGTTGATTTGCAGTGGAAGAATGTGCAAAGTAGAGATAGAAATAATGGGGTGCAAAGGAGCAAAATAAATAAATAAATACAGTAGGGAAAGAGGTAGTTGTTTGGGCTAAATTATAGATGTACAGGCTATGTACTTGTGCAGTAATCTGTGAGCTACTCTAACAGCTGGTGCATCTATGGGGGCGATGTTTCATTATTGGATTAAAAAAACGTGCCTGTTATAAGCTCAATATTTTGTCACAAAAAGATGCTCGACTATGCATATAATTGACAGCTTTGGAAAGAAAACACTGACGTTTCCAAAACTGCAAAGATATTGTCTGTGAGTGCCCCAGAACTGATGCTACAGGCGAAACCAAGATGAAACTTCAACCAGGAAATGAGCAGGATTTTTGAGGCTCTGTTTTTCATTGTCTCCTTATATGGCTGTGAATGCGCAAGGAATGAGCCTGCTCGATCTATCGTTTCCCCAAGGTGTCTGCAGCATTGTGACGTATTTGTAGGCATATCATTGGAAGATTGACCATAAGAGACTACATTTACCAGGTGTCCGCCGAAATTGGTGCGTCATCTTCAGCAGCAAGTCTTTTTCCAAGGGATTCAGAGGAGAAAGTAGACTTCCACGAACGATATATCAATGAAGAGATATGTGAAAAACACCTTGAGGATTGATTCTAAACAGCGTTTACCGTGTTTCAGTCGATATTATGGAGTTAATTTGGAAAAAAGTTCACAGTTTTGATGACTGAATTTTTTTTTTTTTTGGTACCCAAACATGATGTACAAAACGGAGCGATTTCTCCTACACAAAGAATCTTTCAGGAAAAACTGAACATTCGCTATGTAACTGAGAGTCTCCTCATTGAAAACATCCAAAGTTCTTCAAAGGTAAATTATTTTATTTGAATCCTTTTCTGTTTTTTGTGCAAATGTTGCCCGCTAAATGCTACGCTAAATGCTACGCTAGCTATCAATACTCTTACACAAATGCTTGTTTTGCTATGTTTCAAAAGCATATTTTGAAAATCTGAGATGACAGTGTTGTTAAGAAAAGGCTAAGCTTGAGAGATAGCATATTTATTTCACTTCATTTGCAATTTTCATAAATAGTTAACGTTACGTTATGCTAATGAGCTTGAGGCTATAACTGGATACAGGTTTTTTTTATAGCCAAACGTGAACAAAACGGAGCGATTTGTCCTACACAAATAATATTTTTTGAAAAACTGAACATTTGCTATCTAACTGAGAGTCTCCTCATTGAAAACATCTGAAGTTCTTCAAAGGTAAATGATTTTATTTGGATCCCTACAATCAGCTGGGCTAGACAATCTGGACCCTTTCTTTCTAAAATGATCTGCCGAAATTGTTGCAACCCCTATTACTAGCCTGGTCAACCTCTCTTTCGTGTTGTCTGAGATTCCCAAAGATTGGAAAGCAGCTGTGGTCATCCCCCTCTTCAAAGTGGGTGACACTCTAGAACTAAACTGCTACAGACCTATATGCATCCTACCCTGTCTTTCTAAGGTCTTCCAAAGCCAAGTCAACACACAGATTACCGACCATTTCGAATCCCACCATACCTTCTCCGCTATGCAATCTGGTTTCAGAGCTGGTCATGGTGCACCTCAGCCATACTCAAGGTCCTAAACGATATCTTAACCACCATCGATAAGAAACAATACTGTGCAGCCGTATTCATTGACCTGGCCAAGGCTTTCGACTCTGTCAATCCCCACATCCTCATCGGCAAACTCGACAGCCTTGGTTTCTCAAATGATTGCCTCGCCTGGTTCACCAACTACTTCTCTGATAGAGTTCAGTGTGTCAAATCGGAGGGTCTGCAGTCACTATAGGGGTGCCACAGGGTTCAATTCTTGGACCGACTCTCTTCTCTGTATACATCAATGATGTCGCTCTTGCTGCTGGTGAGTCTCTGATCCACCTCTACGCAGACGACACCATTCTGTATACTTCTGGCCCTTCTTTGGACACTGTGTTAACAACCCTCCAGGCGAGCTTCAATGCCATACAACTCTCCTTCCGTGGCCTCCAATTGCTCTTAAATACAAGTAAAACTAAATGCATGCTCTTCAACCGATTGCTGCCTGCACCTGCCCGCCTGTCCAACATCACTACTCTGGATGGCTCTGACTTAGAATATGTGGACAACTACAAATACCTAGGTGTCTGGTTAGACTGTAAACTCTCCTTCCAGACTGACATCAAACATATCCAATCCAAAGTTAAATCTAGAATTGGCTTCCTATTTCGCAACAAAGCATCCTTCACTCATGCTGCCAAACATACTCTTGTAAAACTGACTATCCTACCAATCCTAGACTTCGCGATGTCATTTACAAAATAGCCTTCAATACCCTACTCAATAATAATAACCCTACTCAAGCTCATTAGCATAACGCAACGTTAACTATTCATGAAAATCGCAAATGAAATGAAATAAATATATTTGCTCTCAAGCTTAGACTTAGACTTAGACTTGTTAACAACACTGTCATCTCAGATTTTCAAAATATGCTTTTCAACCATAGCTAAACAAGCATTTGTGTAAGAGTATTGATAGCTAACATAGCTATAAGCCTAGAATTCAGCCAGCAACATTTTCACAAAAACAAGAAAATCATTCAAATAAAATCATTTACCTTTGAAGAACTTCAGATGTTTTCAATGAGGAGACTCTCAGTTAGATAGCAAATGTTCAGTTTTTCAAAAAAATATTATTTGTGTAGGACAAATCGCTCCGTTTTGTTCACGTTTGTCTATGAAAAAAACCTGTATACAGTTATAGCCTCAAGCTCATTAGCATAATGTAACGTTAACGATTTCTGAAAATCGCAAATAAAATGAAAATAATGCGCCTGCTCTCAAGCTTAGCCTTTTCTTAACCTCTTACATCTATGGGGGCGCTATTTCATTTTTGGATCAAAAACGTTCCCGTTTTAAACAAGATATTTTGTCACAAAAAGATGCTCAACTATGCATATAATTGATAGCTTTCGAAAGAAAACACTCTGAGGTGTCCAAAACTACCAAGATATTCTCTGTGCGTGCCCTAGAACGTGAGCTTCAGGCAAAACCAAGATGAGATGGCATCCAGGAAATGAGCAGGATTTTTGAGGCTCTGTTTTCCATTGTCTCCTTATATGGTTGTGAATGCGAGAGGAATGAGCCTGCCCTTTCTGTCGTTTCCCCAAGGTGTCTGCAGCATTGTGACGTATTTGTAGGCAGATCATTGGAAGATTGACCATAAGAGACCACAGGTGTCCGCCCGGTGTCCTGCGCCGAAATTGGTGCGCAAAAGTCACCTGCCAGTATTTTTCCATGGGATACAGAGAGGAAAGCAAGCTTCCACGAACTGCATATCAATGAAGAGATATGTGAAAAAACACCTTGAGGATTTATTCCAAACAACGTTTGCCATGTTTCGGTCGATATTATGTAGTTAATCCGGAAAAAGTTTTACGTTGTAGGTGACTGAATTTTCGGTTCGTTTCGGTAGCCAGACGCAATGTAGAAAACGGAACAATTTCTCCTACACACAGACGCTTTCAGGAAAAACTGCGCATTTGGTATGTAACTGAGAGTCTCCTCATTGAAAACATCAGAAGCTCTTCAAAGGTAAATGATTTTATTTATTTGGTTATCTGGTTTTTGTGGAAATGTTGCGTGCTAAATGCTACTCAAAATGCTATGCTAGCTTTGCATACTCTTACACAAATTAGTCAATTTCTATGGTTCAAAAGCATATTTTGAAAATCTGAGATGACAGTGTTGTTAAGAAAAGGCTAAGCTTGAGAGCAGACGCATTATTTTCATTTTATTTGCGATTTTCAGAAATTGTTAACGTTGCGTTATGCTAATGAGCCTGAGGCTTTAGTCACAAACCCGGATCCGGGGTGGGGAGTTTCAAGAAGTTAACAACACTGTCATCTCAGATTTTCAAAATATGCTTTTGAACCATAGCAATTCACTAATTTGTGTAAGAGTATGCTAAGCTAGCTTAGCATTTTGAGTAGCATTTAGCACTCAAAATGCTGTCTCTTATGGTCAATCTTCCAATGATATGCCTACAAATACGTCACAATGCTGCAGACACCTTGGGGAAACGACAGAAAGGGCAGGCTCATTCCTCTCGCTTTCACAGCCATATAAGGAGACAATGGAAAACGGAGCCTCAAAAATCCTGCTGATTTCCTGGATGCCATCTCATCTTGGTTTTGCCTGTAGCTCACGTTCTAGGGCACGCACAGAGAATATCTTTGCAGTTCTGGAAACGTCAGAGTGTTTTCTTTCCAAAGCTATCAATTATATGCATAGTCGAGCATCTTTTTGTGACAAAATATTGCGCTTAAAATGGGCACGTCTTTTTATCCAAAAATGATATAGCGCCCCTAGAGTTTCAAGAGGTTAAGGGCAGTCGGGTCTGGAGATAACCAAGGGCTATATCTGTTCCTGGTTCTAAAAATCTTGAATGGGGCATGGTGAGGAAGGCACTTTTAAAGAATAACCAGGCATCCTCTACTGACAGAATGAGGTCAATATCCTTCCAGGATACCCCGGCCAGGTTGATTAGAAAGACCTGCTTGCTGAAGTGTTTCAGGGAGCGTTTGACAGTGATGAGTGAAGGTCGTTTGACCACGGACCCATGCAATGAGGCAGTGATCTCTGAGATCTTGGTTGAAAACAGCAGAGGTGTATTTAGAGGGCAAGTTGGTTCGGATGATATATTTTTTTTGTATTTTTTTTTTTACCTTTATTTTACTAGGCAAGTCAGTTAAGAACAAATTCTTATTTTCAATGACGGCCTAGGAACAGTGGGTTAACTGCCTGTTCAGGGCAGAACGACAGATTTTGTACCTTGTCAGCTCAGGGATTTGAACTTGCAACCTTTTGGTTACTAGTCCAATGCTCTAACCACTAGGCTACACTAGGCTGCCCGTGTTTATGGCTTTGGGGTGGTACCTGGTAGGTTCATTGATGATTTGTGTGAGATTGAGGGCATCAAGCTTAGATTGTAGGATGGCTGGGGTGTTAAGCATGTTCCAGTTTAGGTCACCTAGTAGCACGAGCTCAGAAGATAGATGGGGTAAACAGTTCACATATGGTGTCCAGAGCACAGCTGGGGGCAGAGGGTGGTCTATAACAAGCGGCAACGGTGAGAGACTTGTTTTTAGAGAGGTGGATTTATAAAAGTAGAAGTTTAAATTATTTTGGTACAGACCTGGATAGTAGGACAGAACTCTGCAGGCTATCTTTGCAGTAGATTGCCACACCACCCCCTTTGGCCGTTCTATCTTGTCTGAAAATGTTGCAGTTAGGGATGAATATTTCAGAATTGACTGTTATAGAGGTGGTGTGGGTTGACTATTAAAGTGGGTGGTAGTGGTGGGTAATGAGGCTCACAGTGTGGGTTGGCAATTATAATGGGTTGTAGTGGTGATTAATGAGGCTCAGAGTGTGGATTGGCCAATATAATGGGTGGTAGTGGTGATTAATGAGGCTCATGGAGATATCCTTTCAGACAACAACAGCGTTCAGAGGACCTAGTTGTTCTCTAAATGATTATTCTAATGTGAAATATTGTCTGCACAACATCAATGAGGTTGCTAGGAGACCACCTGCTGAGAGAGGGTGTCAGTGAGTTGTCTGAGGCATGGTGAAGTGTAGCCCCAAACTCAGACAGAACAGAGAGACAGAGAGAGACAGAGAGAGAGACAGAGAGAGAGAGACAGAGAGAGAGAGACAGAGAGAGACAGAGAGAGAGACAGAGAGAGATAGAGAGAGACAGAGAGAGAGACAGAGAGAGAGAGACAGAGAGACAGAGAGAGGGACAGAGAGAGAGACAGAGAGAGAGAGAGACAGAGAGAGACCGAGAGAGAGACAG